>NC_083592.1:60397914-60575414 GCF_027579695.1 Neoarius graeffei
TTAGCTCACAGTCCTTGGCTTGTTCCAGTGCTCTGCTGTAAACACACGCATCTTTTCTTAAACACGTCCTCGTTCCACCACTCTTTATGAAAATTGGCCTCACAGCTTTTTCTTTGCATTCGTTTCTTTATCGGGTGACATCCATCACACTGACGATGTGTGTGTGTGTGTGTGTGTGTGTGTGTGTGTGTGTGTGTGTGTGATTAATCGTGCTCCTCACTGCTCGTTTTTCAGTGCTGTTGTTTAAGCGCTGTAGTCGCTCTTCACGTTTTTCCTCCTCTCAGTTTATCGATATTCCGTTTCCCAAAATACAGAGCTATCCATCTCTGTCATTCGCTCACCTGTGGTGGAGAGAGGGATAACTGAGGAGAGGAGGAAGAATGGACAGAGGGATGAAGGAGGAAGAAAGGATAGAGGGATGAAAAAGGTAAAAGCACGGTGTGATTGATGTTTTGTGTGTTCATGGCAGTGTAATAAACATTGTGTGTGAATGTGAGCTAAAAGACCTGAACCTGTGTCCCTGTTACCTTCACTAGAGCCCTAATTAGTGCACTAAGAGAGGAACTTAACAGTCACTGTGGGTGTGATCCAAACCACATGTCCTGTACAGTGTTCACTACAAGTTTACTGTTAATCAGGTTAATCATATAACAACATGGGCATGATGATGAACACACACACACACACACAAGTAAACAGAGTCATTTTGCTGTAGGTATAGCTGTGATGCTAGTAGGTTCTGTGAGATTAATGAAGCTGAGCAACAGCTCAGTTTATCAGAGTGAATGTCCACGACCTGCTCGTAACACTGACCACACACACACACACACACACACACACACACACACACACACAGGGTCATTCTGTTGATTCAGGTTGGGTTTTTGCTGCATCCATCCATCCATCCATCCATCCATCCATCCATCCATCCATTTTCTTCTGCTTATCCAAAGTCGGGTTGCGGTGGCAGCAGGCTAAGCAGGGTATTCCAGGTGTCCCTCTCCCCAGCAACACTTTCCAGTTCCTTCTGGGGGATCCCAAGGTGCTCCCAGGCCAGATAGGATATATAATCTCTCCAGCATGTTCTGGGTCTATCCAGAAGTCTCCTCCCAGTTGGACATGCCCAGAAAACCTCCTAAGGAAGGCGTCCAGGAGGCATCCTAATCAGATGCCCAAACCACCTCAGCTGACTCCTTTTGACATGAAGGAGCAGCGGCTCTACTCCACGATCCCTTCGGATGTTTGAGCGCCTCACCCTGTCTCTAAGGGTGAGCCTAGCCACCCTACAGAGAAAGCTCATTTCAGCCATTTGTATCCACAATCTCATCTTTTCAGTCACTACCCAAAGCTCATGACCATAGGTAAGGGTTGGAACATAGATTGACTGGTAAATCGAAAGCTTTGCCTTCTGGCTCAGCTCCCTCTTCACCACGATGGTCCGGTACAATGCCCGCATTACTGCTGACGCCGCCCCAATCTGCCTATCCATCTCACACTCCATTTTACCATCACTCATGAACAAGACCCCAAGATACTTGAACGCCTTCACTTGGGGCAACAACTCACTCCCAACCTGGAGGGAGCACTCCACCATTTTCTGGCAGAGAACCATGGCCTCAGACTTGCAGGTGCTAACTCTCATCCCAGCCACTTCACTCTTGGCTGCAAACCATCCCAGTGTTTGCTGAAGGTCATGTTCTGAAGAAGCCAACAGAACCACATCACCTGCAAAAAGCAAAGATGCGATTCTGAGGTTCCCAAACCGGACACCTTCCTCACCGCGGCTGCACCTTGAGATCCCATCCATGAATGTGCCGAGAATTCAGATACAGCTCACACTTTGGTTGTACAAGGACCGGACGACTCTTAGCAATAGCCCTGATACCCCATACTCCCACAGTGCCCCCCACAACAGCCCCCAGGGGACACAGTCATAAGCCTTTTCCAAATCTACAAAATACATGTAGACTGGCTGGTCATACTCCCATGAACCCCCCCCCCCCCCCATCAACTCTGCCAGGGTAAAGAACTGGTCCACCGTTCCATGGCCAGGATGGAATCCACATTGCTCCTCCTGAATCTGAGGTTCAACAATTGGTCAGAACCTCCTTTTCCAGCACCCTGGAATAAACTTTCCTGGGGAGGCTGAGCAGTGTGATACCCCTATAATTGGAGCACACTCTCCAGTCCCCTTTTTTGAAAAGAGGAACCACCACCCCAGTCTGCCAATCCACAGGCACTGTATCTGACCTCCACATGACATTGAAGAAGTGTGTCAGCCAAGACAGCCCAACAATGTCCAGAGCCTTCAGCATCTCAGGGTGAATCTCATCCACTCCTGGCACCTTGCCACCAAGGAGCTTCTTGACTGCCTCAGTGACTTCTGCCAGAGATATGGGTGAAATTTGCCCTGAGTGCTCAGACTCCATCTCCTCCATGGAGGACATGTAGGATGGGTTGAGGAGTTCCCCAAAGTGCTCCTTCCACCACCCGACAATATCTTCAGTTTGGGTCAGCAGTTCTCCTCCCTGGCTGTGCACAGCCTTTCCTGAGTCACCAAACAGTTTGCCAGAACTTCCTTCAGGCCAAGTGAAAGTCCTTCTCCATGGCCCCCCAAACTTCTCCCACACCCGGGTTTTTGCTTCAGCAACTGCCAAAGCTGCAGCCCTTCTGGTCTCCCAGTACCTGCCTGCTGCCTCAAGGGACCCCTGGGCCAACCAAGCCCGAAAGGCCTTTTTCTTCAGCTTGATGGTGTCCTTTACTGCCAGTGTCCACCAGCGGGTTCTTAGATTACCACCACAACAAGCACTGATGACCTTTCAGCCACAGCTCCTACCAGCTGCCTCTACAATGGAGGCTTTGAATATGGTCCATTCGGATTCCATGTCCCCAACCTTCCCCAGGATGCACAAAAAGCTCTTTTGGAGTTGGGAATTAAAGACCTCATGAACAGATGACTCTGCCAGATGTTCCCAGTTCACCCTCACTACATGCTTGGGTTTACCACGTCTGTCTGGCAGTCTCCCCCACCATCTGATCCAACTCACCACCAGGTGATGATCAGTTGACAGCTCTGCTCCTCTCTTCACCCGAGTGTCCAAGACATATGTTCAAGTTCAAGTTCAAAGTGTTTATTGTCATATGCACAGTAACGACATGTCCACTTGCACAATGAAATTCTTAGTTTGCTGTCCACCATGAATGCCAATTACAAATACAACCCTGATTCCAAAAAAGTTGGGACAAAGTACAAATTGTAAATAAAAATGGAATGCAATAATTTACAAATCTCAAAAACTGATATTGCATTCACAATAGAACATAGGCAACATATCAAATGTCGAAAGTAAGACATTTTGAAATTTCATGCCAAATATTGGCTCATTTGAAATTTCATGACAGCAAAACATCTCAAAAAAGTTGGGACAGAGGCAATAAGAGGCTGGAAAAGTTAAAGGTACAAAAAAGGAACAGCTGGAGGACCAAATTGCAACTCATTAGGTCAACTGGCAATAGGTCATTAACATGACTGGGTATAAAAAGAGCATCTTGGAGTGGCAGCGGCTCTCAGAAGTAAAGATGGGAAGAGGATCACCAATCCCCCTAATTCTGCGCCGACAAATAGTGGAGCAATATCAGAAAGGAGTTCGACAGTGTAAAATTGCAAAGAGTTTGAACAGATCATCATCTACAGTGCATAACATCATCAAAAGATTCAGAGAATCTGGAAGAATCTCTGTGCGTAAGGGTCAAGGCCGGAAAACCATACTGGGTGCCCGTGATCTTCGGGCCCTTAGACGGCACTGCATCACATACAGGCATGCTTCTGTATTGGAAATCACAAAATGGGCTCAGGAATATTTCCAGAGAACATTATCTGTGAACACAATTCACCATGCCATCCGCCGTTGCCAGCTAAAACTCTATAGTTCAAAGAAGGAGCCGTATCTAAACATGATCCAGAAGCACAGACGTCTTCTCTGGGCCAAGGCTCATTTAAAATGGACTGTGGCAAAGTGGAAAACTGTTCTGTGGTCAGACGAATCAAAATTTGAAGTTCTTTATGGAAATCAGGGACGCCGTGTCATTCAGACTAAAGAGGAGAAGGACGACCCAAGTTGTTATCAGTGCTCAGTTCAGAAGCCTGCATCTCTGATGGTATGGGGTTGCATTAGTGCATGTGGCATGGGCAGCTTACACATCTGGAAAGACACCATCAATGCTGAAAGGTATATCCAGGTTCTAGAGCAACATATGCTCCCATCCAGACGACGTCTCTTTCAGGGAAGACCTTGCATTTTCCAACATGACAATGCCAAACCACATACTGCATCAATTACAGCATTATGACTGCGTAGAAGAAGGGTCCGGATACTGAACTGGCCAGCCTGCAGTCCAGAGCTTTCACCCATAGAAAACATTTGGCGCATCATAAAACGGAAGATACGACAAAAAAGACCTAAGACAGTTGAGCAACTAGAATCCTACATTAGACAAGAATGGGTTAACATTCCTATCCCTAAACTTGAGCAACTTGTCTCCTCAGTCCCCAGACGTTTACAGACTGCTGTAAAGAGAAAAGGGGGATGTCTCACAGTGGTAAACATGGCCTTGTCCCAACTTTTTTGAGATGTGTTGTTGTCATGAAATTTAAATTTATGTAAATAAATAGGCGGAAGAAGTAATGCAAAGTAAGGCAATATAGTGCAAAAATAAAAGCAAAGAAAAGCAAAAGCAACAAAAACAATAACACCCAGTGTAGTACAAAATAAAGGTAAATGGAGTGCAAAATAGGTAGTGTAATACAAAAATAAGGCAATGATCAGATGTAGCAGCAGAAGGGCAGTAATGTGCGAATGTGCAAACAATGTAACCAGACGTAAACAGTCAAGGAAACAGCAGCAAAATGGCAGTAATATGCAAATATGTGCAAACAATGTAATCAGATGTAAATGGTCAAGAAACAGCAGCAAAAAGGGCAGTAATGTGCAAACAAATGTAAACAGATGTAAACAGTCAAGGACAGTTTACAGGGAGGTAGTCCATGGTTATAGACTCCTGTCAGCTGTTCAGGAGTCTGATGGCGGTGGGAAAGAAAGAGTTCTTTAGTCTGACAGTCTTACATTTCACACTTCTGTACCTCTGGCCTGAGGGTAGGAGTGTGAACAGTCCATGCTGGGGGTGGGTGGGGTCTTTGAGGATGGAGGCAGCTCTCCTGTGGACTCTGCTGTGGTAGACGCTCTGCAGAGAGGGCAGTGGAGTTTTGGTGATCCTCTCAGCAGTCTTCACCACCCTCTGCAGGCGTTTGCGGTCCATTGCTATAGTGCTGCCGTACCACACAGTGATGCAGTTGGTCAGGATGCTCTCAATCACGCAGCTGTAGAAGTTGCTGAGGATCTTGGGTGACATACCAAACTTCCTCAGCCTCCTCAGAAAATACAGCTGCTGTTGAGCCTTCCTAACCAGCTGTGTGATGTTAAATGTCCATGTGAGGTCCTCACTGATGTGAACACCCAGGTATTTGAAGCTGCTCACCCTCTCCACCTCAAGCTCCCGGATGAACAGTGGCCAATGAAGTCTCCTCTCCTTCCTCATGTCCACTATCATCTCCTTTGTCTTGTCCGTGTTGAGGGTGAGGTTGTTGTCCTCACACCATGACACCAGACTGTCCACCTTCCTCCTGTAGGCTGTTTCATCACCTCCAGTGATGCGTCCTATCACTGTGGTGCCGTCCACGAACTTCAGGATGATGTTGTCCTTGTAGGAGGCAACACAGTCATGGGTGAACAGAGTGTAGAGGATGGGGCTGAGGATGCATCCCTCTGGGGTGCCAATGTTTGTGATGATGCTGGATGAAGTCCTATTACCAATCCTGACAGTCTGGGGCCTGCCAGTCAGGAAGTCAATGAGCCAGTCACAGAGGGTGGGGTGCAAACCAAGTGTGGACAGTTTATGGATGAGTTTGTGGGGGATGACCGTGTTGAAGGCAGAGCTGTAGTCAACAAAGAGCATCCTGATGTAAGAGTCTTTGTTTTCCAGGTGGGAGAGGGTTTAATGGAGGGCAGCAGTGATGGCATCTGAGGTGGACCTGTTGGGCCTGTAGGCATACTGCAGAGGGTCCAGGGTTTCCAGTATGCTGTTCTGAATGTGGGTCAGTACCACTCTCTCAAAGCACTTTGAGATGATTGGAGTGAGTGCTATCGGCCTGTAATCATTCAGGCAGGTGGGTGGGCTCTTCTTGGGAAGAGGGACAATGGTTGTGGTCTTGAAGCAGGAGGGAATGGTGCTCTGGCTGAGGGAAAGGTTAAAGATGGTGGTGAAAACATCAGCCAGCTCATTGGCACATACTCTGAGGGCCCACCCAGGGATGTTGTCTGGTCCTGCTGCCTTCCTGGGGTTGTTCATCCTCAGAGCTTTGTGTACCTGGCCTGATGAGACTGTTGGTGGGGGGTTGGGTGGTCCAGGTGTGTGTGTGCCTCCTCTCTGTGCTGTAGCTGGTGGTCTCAAAGCGGGTGTAGAAAGTGTTAAGGTCATCCGGCAGGCTGTCTGTGGAGCTGATAGTGCTGGTGGTGGTCCTGTAGTCTGTGATGTGCTGCAGGCCTTGCTGCATTCGCTCGGGGTCAGCAGTAGAATAGAAGCCATCCAGCTTCTCTCTGTACTGCCTCTTGGTCACTGTAATGACTTTCCTCAGTCCGTACTTTGCCACTTTGTACTCCATCTCATTGCTCGATCTAAATGCAAGAGATCAAGCACGCAACATGTGTCATACCTGACTGTTTATCCAGGGCTTTTGGTTGGGGAACTTCCTGATCTGTATGGTAGGCGCAATGTTGCACACACATGTGCTGATGTACCCAGTTACATACTCAGCATAGTCCTGTATACTGACAGAAGAGTCCTCCAAAGTGGCTGCAGCTTTAAACTCATCCCAGTCTGTCTGAGCAAAACAGTCCTGAAGGGTGCTCTCAGTCTCTGGTCTCCAGAGTTTGACTTGTTTGGTGACAGGATTTGTTTGTTTTAGTCTTTGTCTGTAGGCTGGATACAGGAATAAAGAGAGCTGGTCCGAGTGTCCAAAGTGGGGGCGGGGGGCAGCCCTGTATGCACCGTGTATGTTGCTGTAAACATGGCCCAGTGTGTTCTTATCATGGGTGGGGATGTCCACATGTTGGTAATATTTAGGGAATACAGTCTGTAAATTGCACTGGTTGAAGTCACCGGCGATGATAAAAACAGCATTGGGATGAGCCATCTCTAACACGCTGATGTCATCATGGAGTTTGCTGAGTGCTTCCATGGAGTTAGCTTGCAGGGGGATGTAAACAGTGGCCAAAAACACAGCAGAGAATTCCCTTGGTAGATAATAGGGGTGGCATAACAGCTCCACATCTGGTGAACAGTGCTTATAAACAGTCTGTATATCTTCACACCAGGGCTTTGAACCGGTTCAAGGAACGAAAACGAAAACCGGGAACTTTTTCTATTTCACATGGAACAGAAACGAAACCAGAAACTTTATTATTTTTTATGTTCCGGAACAGAAACGCTTATTAAAAATAATGGTAACCGGTTAATACCGGTTTTTATTTCGTTCCTCAAAGTTTCCGTAGCCTACAAATAAAAAAGCCATTCTTCTCCTGCGCAAGTTTCTATGACCCGCTGGGGTTCACTTCCTGTGTGACGGTCGCTGACAGAATGGAGAGAGTGGGAAGGTGGACTACTATCACGTCTACATGTGATAATAAGTGAATTACTGAGTGTCTGAGCAAAGAAGAGCCTGAACATTGCAACCTCCCTATTGGCTGTTTGTAAAAATGTATCAGTTGTTGCCCTTCCCACGGGACTCATCACGGACTCGAGAGACGAGACCTGACGAGTTAGTTCATTGGTAGCAGAACAAAATGTCTGGACACAAATCGGGTTTTCAGAAAAGGAAAGAAAATAAACGGAGGGTCGAAAATACAAAAAAGGAGGCAGAAAATGCAAAACGAGTTTTAAGGTAGGACAAATGGTTACTTTTCTGAGGCAGCCCGCCGTGGCTGCCTGCAGGCTTATTTATTATAGCCCATTTAGTTAAAATAGTTGATATAAAATGTTTATAGTTATAGTTATGTGATGGTTGTCCTGATTTAGACTGGTGTTTTTTTTTTTTTTTTGGGGGGGGGGGGGGGGGGGTTGCGCGATGTTGCACCCGGGTCCAGATTAGGGCAGAACCGGCCCTGGCTACATTTCAGGTGTAGTTTGTTTTATGTATGTATGTACTTGTATAGATGTGCACTTGGTCTTCCAATATGGTGCCTAACAAAATCTCGCAGCGCGGTGACGTCATGCGGTAGCCCTCTATAGGGCCTGACTAGCCTTTGGTAACACACTAAATGAATTATCTTTCATTTTTGGCACTTTTTCTGTTTGTGTAGATGGGAAGACATACTGAAAATCCAAATCGCCAACATTTGAAATAATAATTGTTTTGAATTATTTCTTGTCTTATTTAATGAAGGTTGTAATAGAATTAGCCTACATTTGGCTTAAGCTGGATGAGACAGAGACATAATTTTATAGCCATTTGTTAAACAGCTGACAGGGAACATAATTAACCGTTCCGGGAATGAAATTTTTTTGTTCTAACCGGTTCGGGAACGTCTATTTAATGGTGGAACCCCAAACCAGAAACGTTACAATTCCATTTCTGTTCGGAACAAACCAATAGGAAAAAAATTCTGGTTCAAAGCCCTGCTTCACACCAAGAGTTGTTAATAAACACACACACCCCTCCCCCTTTAGCCTTACTGGAGGCTGCGGTTGAGTCTCCTCGGTGTACAGAGTGAGTCTGTAGCTGAATGGCGCATTCTGGGGTTTTTGTCTGAGATCCAGGTCTCGGTGAAAATTAGAGTGCAGTACTCTCTTATTTCCCACTGAGCTCTCTTATTTCCCGCTGAGCTGTGATTCTGGCTCTTAAATATGGCTGCAGATCTGACGATACGACCACAAAGTCGATCATCAATCTTTGGCCTGAGGTGTTCTGGTGCCAGGTACACATATGAACCACCTTATACTCAAACATGGTGTTTGTTATGGCCAATCCATGATGAGCACAGAAGTCCAACAACAAAACACAGCTGGGGTTTAGATCAGGCAGGTCATTCCTCCCAAGCACCCCCCCTCCAGGTTTCTCCATCATTGCCCAAGTGAGCATTGAAGTCCTCCAGGAGAACTATGGAGATCCCAGTCAGTACCTCTTCCAGGACACCACCCAGCAACTCTGAGAAGACCGAAAACTCTGCACTGCTGTTTGATGCATAAGCACAAACAACAGTCACAGTTTTCCTCTCAGCAACTTGCAGTCACATAGAAGTGACCCTCTCATTCTCCAGGGAGAACTCCAAAACAGCGGTGCTCAGCCGGGGGCTCATGAGTATCCCCACACCTGCCTGGCACCTCTCACCCTGGGCAACACCGGAAAAGGAAAGAGTCCACCCTCTCTCCAAGAGTTTCGTTCTAGAACCAGTGCTATGCGTGGAGGCGAGCCCAACTATATCTAGTTGGTGCCACTCCACCTCCTGCACCAGCTCCAGTTCCTTCCCCACCAGAGAGGTGACATTCAACGTCCCAATCATTGATCTGCGCTACCAAGGATCAGCACGCCCAGGCTCCTGCCTTTGCCTGCCACCCGGCTCACAATGCACCCAACCCAGTGCCTGTCCTTGCGGGTGGTGAGCCCACATGGTGGTGGCATGCATGCATGTCTCATGTTGTATTAATCCTTTTTTTATTTGTGACCTAAAAGCAAAGTCTGTAAATTATTTTGGATAATTAATTCGAACATCACTTTTTTTTACTCTCCTGAAAAATAATATTTTCTACATTTTTGTGGCTACTGCCTCATAGAGGCTGTATAGAGGCTCATAGAGGCTGTATAGAGGCTCATAGAGGCTGTAGCCACTATGTCATCATGTTGTAAGAATGTAAGAATGAGTGTAACAGTCGTGCACTGCGCATGCACATACAGGTGTTCCTATGAAAATCTCCAGTGAGTGTAGACAATTCGGTTCATCATTCGAAATAAATGGACTAGACTAAAGAAATCGCTTTCAGACATGTTTATGCTTATTACCGAGGGAATGTGTGTTCCTATTTTAAAATATACTCCAGGTCGTCCCCCTTTCCTCTCCTTCTTCAGCCAGTGGTCCCATATGTGATGTAGATGTGATGCACTTCTGAGTTGTTACGGGAAGTTGAAAAGAGTATTGAGACCACTGAGCTCTTGCGCCGGGCCATTTCTGGGAAATAAGAGTTTGGGTTGTGGCGACAGTGTGTGTATATCAGCCTCAGTTTGGAGGTTTCAGTTTTGAAAACTGTAAGAGGTAAGAGTAGAATAATATAAAGTACAGACACTTGGTATATTTTACTTCTGTGATTTTTAAATTGTTCATTTTTGGATTATGCTTCATTTTTGTGGCGACTGCCTCATAGAGTAAATATATATGCTGTATTTACTATATGGACATGGGATCAGAAAACTATTTTATTTATAAGCAGCAGCCACATGGACCCATAGGGACCTTTTTTTTTTTAAAGTCTTGTCTGGGAAGCCATGTTTAGGATTTAGTGTCTCCAGCAATTTTATTCCCAGCCACATGGACTTTGCCAGACAGAAACATATAAAGATAAAGACAGACAGACAGACAGACAGACAGACAGACAGGCAAATGCACAGACAAATGCGCAGATAGACAGGCAGACAGACAAGCAAATAGATGCACAGACATACAGATGCAGACAGGTAGACAGGCAGATAGACACACTGACAGACAAACAGATGCACAGACAGACAGACAGACCACTGTATCAGTGTGATTGTGTTTTTGACAGTAAACTGTAACTCTATGTAAAGCTTGTTTTATTTCACTCTCAGATCCTCTGTTCCTCGGTTCCTCTGTCCTCGCCTCACTCGTCGTCCACAGCAGCTCCGCAGTAATAATGCCTGAGATCGATCTCTAATATCATCTCTCTCTTATCTACTTCACTGTACATAAAGGCTTCTCTCCTCTTCAGAGGATTTTTTATTTGTTACAAAACAACTGCAACAAACCTGCTTCTGAGACATTAAAGCCATCAATCAGGCCAACAGCCAATCAGCAATCAGCAATTCCTGCAAAGAACAAAGGTTCTAGAGAATGAAGACTCAGCAGGGAGAACATCTGCCTCTCATCATATTACACCATGTTTATAACAAACACTCAGAGCTCCGTTCTCAAACAAACATTAGGTTCTGCTCAGGGAAAGGAGCTTCAGAACAGGAGGAGGAACTTCTGGGCTTCAGAACAGGAAGTGGAGCTTCTGGGCTTCAGAACAGGAAGTGGAGCTTATGGGCTTCAGAACAGGAGGTGGAGCTTATGGGCTTCAGAACAGGAGAAGGAGCTTATGGGCTTCAGAACAGGAGAGAAGATCTTATGGGCTTCAGACCAGGAGACAGAGCTTCTGGGCTTCAGAACAGGAGGCAGAGCTTATGGGCTTCAGAACAGGAGGCGGAGCTTATGGGCTTCAGAACAGGAGAAGGAGCTTATGGGCTTCAGAACAGGAGAGAAGAGCTTATGGGCTTCAGACCAAGAGACAGAGCTTATGGGCTTCAAAACAGGAGGAGGAGCTTATGGGCTTCAGTACAGAAGGAGGAGCTTCTGGGCTTCAGAACAGGAGGCAGAGCTTATGGGCTTCAGAACAGGAGGAGGAGGAACTTGTGTTTTATTTAATCTCCATCTCCATTTGTTTTATTTTTGTTTTTTTGTTCTTTATCTGTATTTTCTTTTTGTGTTGTGTGTATTTTGCAGGCCTACAGAGTCATAGACTCAGAGTCACAGAGTAATGGAGTCATGGAGTAAAGGAGTCATGGAGTAACGGAGTCACAGAGTCATAGAGTAATGGATTAGTGAAGTCACAGAGTAACAGAGTAATGGAGTCACAGAGTAATGGAGTTGCAGAGTAATGGAGTCACGGAGTCGCGGAGTCACAGAGTAATGGAGTCATGGAGTATCGGAGTGTCAGAGTATATGCGTAACCCTCCCACCCCTGGTATTTTGGCTGTGTTTATCTTTCTTTTGTTTGTTGCACTTTTTCTGGGTTTTTTTGTCCAGTTTCATTCCATTCAATTTTATTTGTATAGCCTATCGTCACAAAGCAGCTTTACAGAAATGTACAAATTATGGATATCTCATCTCATCTCATTATCTCTAGCTGCTTTATCCTGTTCTACAGGGTCGCAGGCAAGCTGGAGCCTATCCCAGCTGACTACGGGCGAAAGGCGGGGTTCACCCTGGACAAGTCGCCAGGTCATCACAGGGCTGACACATAGACACAGACAACCATTCACACTCACATTCACACCTACGCTCAATTTAGAGTCACCAGTTAACCTAACCTGCATGTCTTTGGACTGTGGGGGAAACCGGAGCACCCGGAGGAAACCCACGTGGACTTGCGGAGAACATGCAAACTCTGCACAGAAAGGCCCTCGCTGGCCACGGGGCTCGAACCCGGACCTTCTTGCTGTGAGGTGACAGCGCTAACCACTACACCACCATGCCACCCAAATTATGGATATAAATTTTAAATTTATAAATGAAAATACAAAATTAAATATGTCATTTCTATTTTATTGAATTTTTCTGTGCTCAATTTGCACTCCATGTTGTTTTGTATGCAGGCTGTGTGAGTCTCGCTCTCTCAACCCTCAAGAGCCAAAGCTCTAAAGGTCTCAGACGAGAAGTGAGTGAAACACAGAGCCTGTCAGGACTGTTAATATTAACGGCTCTGCTGTAATCCGACTTTAACGAACACAGAGAGCTTTTACAGACAAATTAGAGCCAATAAAATCATTTTCAGTCCTTTCAGAAATGTTTAACTTCAGTGACTCAAACCTCTTCCCCTGAATGCATATTTCCATTTCTCTGAGATTCTTCTTCAGCTTTGCTAAATGTGATGTCACCCTAATGATGTCATGACTCCTATTACATGGAAGGTCAGGGTGTTTGGGGTGGTGTAGAAAGCCATTAGGTTGTGAGTGATGCATCACATCAGAGCCCTGGGTTTTGAAAACAATCTGTTCCACCAGACGTCCTCCTTCATTTCACTTTCCCACTGATTTCTTGGACCTCGTTGCATCAACTGGACTTTGTTGTCCTTCAAGACTGCTGAGTTATAATCTGAGAATTTGGTCTCTGGAAGGTTCTGAGATGTTTCCATGTTTGTCAGCTGTAATAAAATATTTGCAGGTCTTCTCCCATCTGGGCAGCAACTGTTCAACACGGGACAAATAAATATCCAGCAGGTTTCATTTCCTCAGAACCAGGAAGTTTGTGTCACATGATTAGGAGCTCATGCTCCATTAGCAACTTGACATCAAATATTCCATCTCACATGGGTTTTTTAAACCTTTGAAGACTGGCAGACACTGTGAGGTGATATCAGGTTATATTACGGCTCTTATAAGAGTCCATTAATCACCTTATGGGTTCAGGCTCATTTTTATTGATTTTATTTTAGTTTAGTTTATTGTTCCTGCTAATGTTCTCCCAGTGAAGGTGGCATGGAGGCGAGATGATGCGACCCACAGCAGCAACATTTTTAAAACATCCATCATGCTGTGATTGCCAAAATTATTTATTTAAAAAAAAAACTTTTGCTACAAAAGACAACAGTTACCTGGAAAATCACAGACTGAAGAATTATTCCTACTTTATAAATTAATTTGTACAGGTTTATTGTGATGACTCAGAGAGGTATAAATATTAGGGAATTTCACACCATTCGATAGAAAAGACAAAGAACCTCAGATGAGTGAAGAAACTGATTCTATATTACAACCAAAGTCCAGACTCAGTGATGTATGACTTTTAGACAATAACAAATGATGTTCTAAACAACTCTATAGACACTCAGACCTTCAACCATTAAAATAAATGTGATTTTAATAAAGAAGCACAAACTGAATGCTAAGTCAGGCTGTAAATACAGAACTGTCCAACTGTATGCCTGAAGATGATGTGAAGCCCAAAGCCAGGCAGAACAGGCCCCTGCTTAGGCACAGGAAGCCCCTGGATGGGCACAGGAAGCCCCTGCTTAGGCACAGGAAGCCCCTGGATGGGCAAAAGACCTCCAGCTTGGGCAGAAGGAAGAAAACCCTACTTGGAAAAAAGGATGCACCTACTCAGGCCAAACAAGCTGCTGCTGTGCAGAAGGAGCCCCACATTAGCAAAAGAAAGAAGACATTTGTTTGGCAATTCAATTAAAACAAATGTTGCCAGGCAAAACAAACCTCGTCCCGTAGCACTTATGATGAATATGAAGGAAAATATCATGAAAAAAAATCGGTCCCCTATGGGTCCATGTGGCTCCTGCTGATAAATAAAATAGTTTTCTGATCCCATGTCCATACAGTAAATATAGCATATATAATAATAATAATAATAATAATAATAATAATAATAATAATAATTGTCATGGTCCTACCTGTGGGCTTCTCTCTTCAGGTAACATCTCCACTCTGCATTACCGGCCACGCCCGCTCTCACTTCCTCTTATTAACTTTCAGTGACTGTCATTGGCTGTTGCCAATCACCTGCTTCCCCCCTGTGTGTATTTAAAGGGATAGTTCGGGATTTTTGACATGAATCTGTATGGCATCCCCATCAATAGTGTCGTGCAAACACACTGACTTACCCCTGACAGCATCCTGTGAGTCCAGTTCTTGTCCAGTTTTGGTCCAGATGAAAGTAGTCCAGCAAGTTTGTTGGGGTCACGAAAGTAAAATGCTTTTCATCTCAAAACAGTATGTGTTCAAAAGAGTGATATATTTGCATCACAAAACCGTTGTCAAATAAAAAGTCAGACCTCGAAATCGCTTGGCACTATTTTCTCTCCCTTCTTATCACTGCGCGCTGCCGCCAGGTGACAGCCACGGCTGTTTCATTCATTGTTTACTAGTGATGGGAATTTCGGCTCTTTTGGCTCTTCTTACTATAAGGAGCCGGCTCTTTCGGAAGATTTTTTATAATTATTTCTCATGACTTGTACATTCACATCGAGTACACATATCAATGCAAATTAACACGAAGGGATTTACTAGACCAATTTATATCTGGAACTATTTTCAGCCACAGCACAGGCAAAGCACTGCTCTAGGCGCAAAGACACCGCGCAGCGCCTGAAAACGGGTTTTCAGGTGCTGCGCACCCGTTTTCAGGCGCTGCGCACCCGTTTTCAGGCGCTGCGCGGTGTCTTTGCGCCTGCAGCGGTGCTTTGCCTGTGCTGTGGCTGAAAATAGTTCCAGATATAAATTGGTCTAGTAAATCCCTTCGTGTTAATTTGCATTGATATGTGTACTCGATGTGAATGTACAAGTCATGAGAAATAATTATAAAAAATCTTCCGAAAGAGCCGGCTCCTTATAGTAAGAAGAGCCAAAAGAGCCGAAATTCCCATCACTAGTAAACAATGAATGAAACAGCCGTGGCTGTCACCTGGCGGCAGCGCGCAGTGATACCGAGGGAGAGAAAATAGTGCCAAGCGATTTCGAGGTCTGACTTTTTATTTGACAACGGTTTTGTGATTCAAATATATCACTCTTTTGAACACATACTGTTTTGAGACAAAAAACGTTTTACTTTCGTGACCCCCAACAAACTTGCCGGACTACTTTCGTCTGGACCAAAACTGGACAAGAACTGGACTCACAGAATGCTGTCAGGGGTAAGTCAGTGTGTTTGCACGACACTATTGATGGGGATGCTATACAGATTCATGTCAAAAATCCCGAACTATCCCTTTAAGCTGCAGTTCTCCCAAGACTCAGTGTCAGATCGTCTGCAACTTCCAGCATGATAACCTGCTCTGTGTTCCTACTACTCTGACTCCTGACTATTTTCTGTTCCGTCTGACTCTGTCTGCTCTCCAGCCCTGGTAACCTGATCTGCCTTCTGTCCTGTCGACTCTGCCTCTTGCCTGCCTCTCCTGTACCTTCGCCTGATCTCCAGCCTGCCCAGCCCTGCTGCTCGCGTGCCTCTCCATCAGCCCAGTGTGAGCAGCCCTGCCTGGAGCCCTACTCTCCAGCCCCGGTAACCTGACCCTGCATTTCTGTCCCCTATCTTGCTATCTGATCTGTGACTCTGTGTTCCAAAAAAAAAAAGTCAAAGTCCTTCCCACGCCGCTTACAGTACCTGGTATTCCTAGGCAGTCTCCCACTCAAGTACTAACCAGGCCCAACCTGTATGGTGGCGCATCGGGCGGCACCGATCTCCGTTTCCGTAGCCCTCGGCCTCTCGCCTATTACATAGCTAGGGTTACAGTGGGGGGCTAGTCCTCTGGTAACCACGAGAGTTTTACTCTGTGTTCCAGCCTGCTCCCTAACTCCAGCCTGCTGAGGGACTACTGCTGGGAGACTGCCTGTAACCCAAGTGCTGTCAGCCTACAGCCACATCTCAGAAGCTTAGAAGCTAAGCAGGGCCAGGCCTGGTCAGTACTTGGATGGGAGACCTCAGACGTCACCACCATGCTCCCACCAGCCATCCCTGCCTCTCAGTTCTCCTGCTGCTGAACTTCACACACACATTCTCCCAACTCCCTTTTCCCCTGTTACTAATAAACTGTGGTTTGAGTGCATTTGATCTCCTCTCCTGTCTGGTCCCTGACAGAACGATCTGACCAAGACATGGAGTTAGTGCCTAGACTGGCTGCAGCGCATTGAAGGAGATGTCAGTCGGATGTCTGCCGACGTTGCAGCCCTGATCCAGCTTGGTCATCAGTTCCAGCAACAATGACTGGACCAAGCACTCCAGCTGCTCACCACCCTAGCACTCGATGCCCCAGAACCCAAGGTCGGCAGTCCAGAGCGTTTTGACAGTGACCCCTCCCAAGTCCGGGCTTTCCTGACCAGCTGCTGGTTGCTGTTCGATCTGCAGCCCAGAACCTTTGCAGCGAAGGTGGCCTTTGTCATCAGTCATCTGACTGGCTGCGCCCGCCTGTGGGGGACTGCTGAGTATGAACGCCGGACACCGGCGTGTGCCTCCTTCTCCCTGTTTGCAGCAGAGATGATTAAGGTTTTCGACCTGGGCTCGTCATCAGTAGAGGCATCCGGAGGACTGATGAGTATTCACCAAGGCAGATGTACAGTGGCTGACTACTCGATCGATATCCGGACCTTGGCCCGGCGCAGCAAGTGGAACATGCAGGCGCTGGTGGACGCCTTTCTGCACAGCCTGGCCGACTACATGAATGATGAATTGGTCTCGTACGAACAACCGTCGACACTCGATGAGGCCATCGCCCTGGCCGTCCGCATTGACCGCCGAGTCCAGACCCGTCGACGAGAGAGAGCCCGCCAGACTCAGTCAGTCATCAGCGCATAAATACACACAGGGGGGAAGCAGGTGATCGGCAACAGCCAATGACAGTCACTGAAAGTTAATAAGAGGAAGTGAGAGCGGGCGTGGCCGGTAATGCAGAGTGGAGATGTTACCTGAAGAGAGAAGCCCACAGGTAGGACCATGACAGAACCCCCCCCCCCCCCCCCCAAGGGACGGCTCCAGAAGTCTCTAGCCACAGAACCACCAAGACGGGCAGGAGGAGGGGGAATACCGGTGGAGGGTCAGAACTCCTCTGACCGGTCAGTGTCCAAGGCCTCAGGATCTGGTTCAGAATCGGACTCAGGGACAGTGGCGGTTGGCGCATCGTCATTCCGACCAGGACCCCTTGGTCGACCCCTCCGGTTGGCCGGCTGGTCCGGATGCAGGCGATGAAAGGTGCTGATGAGGGTATGGTCTAAAATTCTCCCAGCAGGAACCCACATCCTCTCCTCAGGACCATAGCCCTCCCAATCCACCAGGTATTGGAGGCCCCTGCCCCTGCGCCATGACTTCAGCAGTCGCCGGACGGAGTAGACCGGGCCACCATCGATGAGACGAGGAGGAGGAGGAGAAGGTGCAGCTGGGACCAGCGGGCTGTCATGCACTGGCTTAATCTTTGAGACATGGAAGGTGGGGTGCACTCTCATAGACTTGGGCAGTCAGAGCCGGACAGCAGACTGGCTGATTATCCTCTGGATCGGAAATGGTCTGACGAACCGAGGTGCCAGCTTATGAGACTCCACCTGGAGGGGCAGGTCCTTGGCTGACAACCACACCTTCTGGCCCACCCGGTAGGTGGGCGCAGGCGTCCTCTGCCGGTTGGCTCCAATGGAGTAGCTGGTGACTGACTTGAGGAGTGCAGCGCGGGCTTGAGACCAGGTGCGGCGGCATCGGCGTGCATAGGTGAGGGCAGATGGGCAGGTGACCTCTCCCTCCTGGCTGGGGAACAGGGGTGGTTGGTAGCCATACACGCAGTGGAATGGGGACAGTCCAGTGGCTGAGTTGGTGAGGGAGTTGTGAGAGTATTCCACCCACAGCAGATGCTCACACCAGGCCCTAGGGTTGCATGACGCCATGCACCGAAGTGCCTTCTCCAACTCCTGGTTAGTCCGCTCAGACTGGCCATTGGACTGGGGTCGGAATCCGGAGGTGAGGCTGGCGGTGGCCCCGAGCAGGTGACAGAATTCCTTCCAGAAAGAGGAGGTGAATTGCAGCCCCCGGTCCGAAACGATGTCCTTGGGCAGCCCATGGATGCGGAAGACCTGCTGCAGGATGATCTGGGCGGTCTCTTTGGCCGACGGTAGTTTTGGGAGGGGATCAAAGTGTGCCATCTTGCTAAAACGGTCCACAATGGTGAGTATGACAGTCATCCCGTTAGAAGGGGGCAGACCCGTAACAAAATCCAGGGAAATGTGGGACCAGGGTCGCATAGGCACGGGCAGAGGCTGGAGCAAACCGGCAGGAGGCCGGCTGGAGGATTTATTCTGATTACAGGTAGGGCAGGCTCGGACGAAGTCTCGCACATCCCTGCTCATAGACGGCCACCAGAACTGTTGGGCGAGCAGGTGGTAGGTGCGAGTGGAACCAGGGTGGCAGGCTAGACGGGAGTAGTCTCCCCATTGTATAACCTGGGATTGCAGGTCTTCAGAAACAAAGATGTGACTTGCAGAGCATGCACTGGGGCTGGGTTGGTCACAGAGGGCTTCCCGCACTCGTTCTTCGATGTCCCAGGTCAGAGCAGCAACGATACAGGGGTCAGGTAGGATGGGAGCCGGATCCTTGGAGGAGGCATCATCCTTCTGGAACTGGCGGGAGAGTGTGTCAGGCTTGGTGTTGCGAGATCCAGGCTGGTATGAAAGGGTGAAATTGAATCTGGTGAAAAAGAGAGCTCAGCGGGCCTGTCTGGGGTTGAGTCATTTGGCGGTGCGGATGTATTCCAGATTCTTATGGTCTGTCCAGACCAGGAATGGGACTACGCACCCCTCCAGCCAGTGACACCATTCCTCCAGGGCGAGCTTGACCGCCAGCAGTTCCCGGTTGCCTATGTCGTAATTGCATTCGGCTGGCGATAGCCGGCAGGAGAAGAACGCACAGGGGTGGAGTTTGTTGTCATCCGCTGACCTCTCTGAGAGCACTGCCCCAACTCCCACATCTGAGGCGTCCACCTCAATGATGAATTGCTGCTCCGCATCTGGCATCTGGAGGACGGGAGCAGTGGTGAACCGAGCCTTGAGGGTGGCAAAAGCTTCATTGGCAGCCGGAGTCCAGGTGAAGGGCTGTTTGGTGCTGGTCAAGGCGGTGAGGGGTGACGCAACGGTGCTGTAATTACGAATGAATTTCCTGTAGAAATTAGTGAAGCCCAGGAACTGATGAAGCTTCTTCCTGCTCTCTGGTACTGGCCATGAAGTCACTGCTGAGACTTTGGCAGGGTCCATCTGGATGCTCCCCTCTGCCACGATGTACCCCAGGAACACCACAGACTTGGCGTGAAACTCACACTTCTCTGCCTTGACGAAGAGGGAGTTTTCAAGGCGACGATGGAGCACTTGCTGGACATGCTGGGTGTGTTCGGACAGGGTTTTTGAGAAGATCAGGATGTTGTCGAGGAAAACGAACATGAACTTGTTCAACATATCTCGCAGGACATCATTCACCAGAGCCTGGAATACCGCTGGCACGTTGGTAAGGCCAAACGGCATCACCCGGTATTCATAGTGACCGGTGGGGGTGTTGAACGCGGTCTTCCACTCGTCTCCCTCCCTTATCCGAACCAGGTGGTAGGCATTCCGGAGATCGAGTTTGGTGAAGATTGTGGCTCCCTGGAGCAGCTCGAAGGTGGAGGTAAGCAGTGGGAGAGGGTATCGGTTCTTGACGGTGATGTCGTTGAGACCCCTGTAATCGATGCAGGGGCACAGGGATCCATCCTTCTTTCTCACGAAGAAGAACCCAGCACCGGCGGGAGAAGAGGATGGACGGATGAGGCCAGCAGCCAGAGTGTCACTGATGTAGGCCTCCATCGCCTTCCTTTCCAGGGCGGACAGAGAGTAGAGACGGCCCTTGGGTGGTGCAGTGCCTGGGAGGAGATCAATGGTGCAGTCGTAGGGCCGGTGAGGGGGCAAGGAAGTGGCCTTGGCTTTGCTGAATACCTCCCGAAGGCTGTGATAACACACTTGGACATTAATGAGGTCGGGGGCAGAGCTGGCAGGTGGAGTACGAGAGGTTAGAGTGGCGGCTCGTAAGCAGGTCCGATGGCAGTCCTTGCCCCATTCTCTTATCACTCCAGTGGCCCAGTCAAGGTGAAGACTGTGTTGGCGGAGCCATGGATAGCCCAGGATGAGAGGTTGGCCGGGGGAACGGAGCAGGTGAAACTGGATGGTTTCGTGGTGGTTACCAGACAGAGTCATCAGGACAGGGGCAGTGAGGCGGGTGACGGTGCCAAGGAGATGGCCATCCAGCGCCCTGGCTGGAACGGGAGAGGGTAAATGATGGCTTTGTGTATGGCTGTGTGTATTTAAGCTGCAGTTCTCCCAAGCCTCAGTGTCAGATCGTCTGCAACTTCCAGCGTGATAACCTGCTCTGTGTTCCTACTACTCTGACTCCTGACTATTTTCTGTTCCGTCTGACTCTGTCTGCTCTCCAGCCCCGGTAACCTGATCTGCCTTCTGTCCTGTCGACTCTGCCTCTTGCCTGCCTCTCCTGTACCTTCGCCTGATCTCCAGCCTGCCCAGCCCTGCTGCTCACCTGCCTCTCCATCAGCCCAGTGTGAGCAGCCCTGCCTGGTGCCCTACTCTCCAGCCCCGGTAACCTGACCCTGCATTTCTGTCCCCTATCTTGCTATCTGATCTGTGACTCTGTGTTCCAGCCTGCTCCCTAACTCCAGCTTGCTGAGGGACTACTGCTGGGAGACTGCCTGTAACCCAAGTGCTATCAGCCTACAGCCACATCTCTCTGACAACGCCTGATCCCATCTGCTCTCAGAAGCTAAGCAGGGTTGGGCCTGGTCAGTACTTGGATGGGAGACCTCAGATGCTCACACCAGCCATCCCTGCCTCTCAGTCCTCCTGCTACTGAACTTCACACACATTCTCCCAACTCCCTTTTCCCCCATTACTAATAAACTGTGGTTTGAGTGCATTTGATCTCCTCTCCTGTCTGGTCCCTGACTAATAATAATTTTTATTTAAGGTGCCTTTCAGGGCACTCAAGGTCACCTCACAATACACATAAACAACAATAAAAAGAGCAAAAAAGACACAAGAATATCTCATCTCATTATCTCTAGCTGCTTTATCCTGTTCTACAGGGTCGCAGGCAAGCTGGATCCTATCCCAGCTGACTACGGGCAAAAGGCGGGGTACACCCTGGACAAGTCGCCAGGTCATCACAGGGCTGACACATAGACACAGACAACCATTCACACTCACATTCACACCTACGCTCAATTTAGAGTCACCAGTTAACCTAACCTGCATGTCTTTGGACTGTGGGGGAAACCGGAGCACCCGGAGGAAACCCACGCGGACACGGGGAGAACATGCAAACTCTGTACCGAAAGGCCCTCGCCGGCCATGGGGCTCAAACCTGGACCTTCTTGCTGTGAGGCGACAGCGCTAACCACTACACCACCGTGCCGCCCCACACAACAATATAAATGCAATAAAATCAGAAATCAGCAGTAGTGGATGACAAGTTATAGTGAGTAGGCAAGTTTGAAAAGGTGGGTTTTTAAATGGGTTTTGAAGATGGATAATGAGTTAATGTTCCTGATGTCAGTGGGGAGGGAGTTCCAGAGGCAAGGGGCAGAGCGGCTGAAGGCTCTGGACCCCATGGTGGACAGACAGGCAGAGGGCACAGTGAGGCTGATGGAGGAGGCTGACCTGAGTGTCCAGGAGGGAGTGTTAATGTGGAGAAGGTCGGAGAGGTATGGGGGGGGTGAGGTTGTGGATGGCCTTGAAAGTGTGGAGCAGGATTTTAAAGTCTATGCAAAATTTGACGGGAAGCCAGTGGAGTTGTTGGAGAACAGGAGTGATATGATTGATGGATGGGGTTCAAGAGACAATACGAGCAGCTGAGTTCTGGACCAGTTGGAGCTTATGGATGGACTTGTGGGGGAGACCGAAGAGGAGGGAGTTACAGTAGTCTAGGCAGGATGTGACTAAAGTGTGGACCAAGATGGCAGCGCTATTGGAAGTAAGGGATGGACAGAGGCGGTTAATATTGCAAAGATGGAAGTAGGCCGACCAGGTAACATTATTAATGTGGGTTTGGAATGACAAAGAGCTGTCAAGGATGACACCCAGGCTCTTAACCTGAGGGGAGGGCAAAACAGAGGAGTTGTCAATGGGGATGGTGAATCTGGGAGTGTTAGAGAGAGTGGATTTAGAACCAATGAGGAGGACCTCAGTTTTATCACTGTTGAGTTTGAGAAAGTTGGAGGAGAGCCAGGATTTGATTTCCTGTAAACAGACACAGAGGGAGGGGGCGGGAAGGTGGAGGTGGGTTTAGAGGAGAGTTAGAGCTGGGTGTCGTCTGTGTAACAATGGAAATGGATGTTGTATTTACAGAAAATATGACCAAGAGGAAGGAGATAAATTGAATGGGACCAAGGACAGAGCCTTGGGGAACACCAGAGGAGAGGGGAGAGGGTTGGGATGTGAATGTCTTTAGCTGGATGAACTGTGCGGCCAGAGAGGTAGGAAATGAACCAGTCCAGGGGTGTGTCAGATAATCCAATAGATGCTACCCTGTCGTAGAGGATGGTGTGGGAGATGGTGTCAAAGGCCGCACTCAGATCAAGGAGGATAAGAATGGATGATAGTCCAGAATCAGCTGCCATCAGGAAGTTGTTGGTGATCTTTAGAAGAGTGGTATCTATGCTATGACGTGGGCGGAAACCAGACTGGAACTGTTCATATAGGTTATTATTATGGAGATGAGCATGAAGCTGGGATGCCACTACTTTTTTCAAGATTTTTGAAAGAAATGGTAGGTTAGAAATTGGACAAAGGTTATTGAAGTTGTTAGGATCAGAACCAGGTTTCTTGAGAATAGGTGTTACAGCCGCAGATTTGAGAAATGATGGAACAGAGCCAGAGGTTAGGGAGGAGTGATGATGGCAGTTATCACAGGCAACAGAGAGGGAAGGCATGCAGTGACTAAAGAGGTCGTCAGTGGGTCGAGCTGGCAGATGGATGTTTTTGATTTCAAGATAAGGTCAGAAATTACATTAGGAGAGGGAGTTGAAAGCTTGAGAACAGTTGAAAGAGGGGGGCATGAGAAGCCAGAGGAGACGGATTACAGGATGAGTGAGGGGTCAGTTGCTGGTGGATCTTACTTATTTTTGCATTAAAAAATGTCATTAGAGAGTTACAGTGTTCTATGGAGTAGAAATGAGGGGGAAAAGAGTCCGGGGGGCGTAGTATTTTGTTCAGCACTGAGAATAGGGCCCTGGTGTTCCCATCACCAGCACTGATCAGACCAGCATAATATTGGGATTTGACTGAGGAAAGGGTGTTTTTATAATAAATGATGTGGGAGTGATACATTTCCTTGTGAACAGAGAGTCCAGTTTTCTTGTAGAGCCATTCAAGTTGACGTCCTTTGGGTTTGAGTTGTCATAGAAGAGGTGAAAACCAGGGAGCAGAGTGAGTGAATGATACAGTCCAAGTTTTTACAGGGGCAAGTGAGTTCAACATAGTGTGGAGATGATCATTGTAGAGGATAACCAGTTGATCAGGAGGGGAGGAGTAAATGAAACTGGAGAGGCTGTCAATACCTGAGGAGAGAGCTGCTAAATCAATGTTTTTAATATTACAGAAAGAGATAACACATGACTGTTTAGTTTTGGACAGTTTTAAGCTGGAGTTGAATGAAATTAACATGTGATCAGAGATGGGAAGATCATCAGCAGAACAGTTAAAAGGAGTGACACCAGAGCAACAGACCAGATCCAAAATATGTCCTTTAGTGTGGGTAGGGAAGTCAATGTACTGTTTTAGACCAAAACTGTCCAGGCATGATGTAAAATCCTTGGTAAGAGCCTGATTAAAGTTGTCCATATGAATATTATAATCACCAAGCATAATTACATTGGGAAAGAGAGAGCAGATGTGAGTGAGAAAAGCAGAGAAGTCATTAATAAAATCCTTATTAGGTTGTATTGGCTAATACACTGCGGTCCACTTTCCTACTGGAGTTTCTCGGAGGATGTCGAGTTGTGGACCAGATGAAGTTGATTGCAGTGGAGTCGTCAATGTGGTAGCTTCGTCGGGAGCCATGGTGGATGTATTTCTCAGGAGGTGGGCGAGCGATGTCAGGGCAGAGATGCTGAAGCAGTGGAGGATCATATCGGTGGAGCCGAAGCTGGAGGAGCTCAGCAGCCATGTATTGGAGTAAGGCTGACGATGGATTAAGTATAATGGACAGGACAGTCCAGGTGAGCACAAACCTCACGGCAAGGTTATGAATCTTCATGTTAAGCGAGAGAGAAGTAACGTTCCCAGAAAGCAGTAGGAGTAGGGAGGCGTGGAAGCCCCACAGGTGAGCAGTCCACAGGTGAGCAGACCAGATCAGACAAAACTGACAAACAGATTGTTTTGATAGGGGAGCCAAGGTATAAAACCAACAGCACCGTGTTTGCCAAAGGTAAAATATCTACTGCAGAGTCCATATCTCATCTCATCTCATTATCTCAAGCCGCTTTATCCTTCTACAGGGTCGCAGGCAAGCTGGAGCCTATCCCAGCTGACTACGGGCGAAAGGCAGGGTACACCCTGGACAAGTCGCCAGGTCATCACAGGGCTGACACATAGACACAGACAACCATTCACACTCACATTCACACCTACGGTCAATTTAGAGTCGCCAGTTAACCTAACCTGCATGTCTTTGGACTGTGGGGGAAACCGGAGCACCCGGAGGAAACCCACGCGGACACGGGGAGAACATGCAAACTCCACACAGAAAGGCCCTCGCCGGCCCCGGGGCTCGAACCCAGGACCTTCTTGCTGTGAGGCGACAGCGCTAACCACTACACCACCGTGCCGCCTGCAGAGTCCATATATTCAATAAAATTAACAAATAAGGGCCAGTGAGCAGCAGCAGCAAATGCGCCAGCGTGCACTCAACTGGACTCATATTTACTCTATGAGTCAGCAGCCACAAAAATGAAGCGTAATCCAAAAATGAACAATTTAAAAATCACAGAAGTAAAATATACCAAGTGTCTGTACTTTATATTATTTTATTCTTACCTCTTACAGTTTTCGAAACTGAAACGTCTGAACCGAGGCCGACATACACACACTGTCGCCATGATCCAAACTCTTATTTTCCGGAAATGTCCCAGCGCTAGAGCTCAGTGGAATGCACTTTCCCTCTGTAATAAGCATAAACATGTCTGAAAGTGATTTCTTCAGTCTAGTCCATTTATTTCGAATGGTGATCCAAATTGTATACACTCACCAGCCATTTTAATAGGAACATGTGTATGCGCATGTGCAGTGCATGACTGTTACACTCTTACATTCTTACAGTACGATGACCTAGTGGCTAGCACCTCTATATGAGGCAGTAGATACAACAAAAATTATTTTGACCTTTTTGGTGACCTTGACCAGATGATCCTCAAAATGTTGGAGGTTCTATTTAAGACCGATGCCCATCTATCCTGAAAGTTTCATGAAGATTGATCCAGCCATTTTCCCATAATATTTCATCTCATCTTATTATCTGTAGCCGCTTTATCCTGTTCTACAGGGTCGCAGGCAAGCTGGATCCTATCCCAGCTGACTACAGGCGAAAGGCGGGGTACACCCTGGACAAGTCGCCAGGTCATCACAGGGCTGACACATAGACACAGACAACCATTCACACTCACATTCACACCTACGCTCAATTTAGAGTTACCAGTTAACCTAACCTGCATGTCTTTGGACTGTGGGGGAAACCGGAGCACCCGGAGGAAACCCACACGGACACGGGGAGAACATGCAAACTCCGCACAGAAAGACCCTCGCCAGCCATGGGGCTCGAACCCGGACCTTCGTGCTGTGAGGCGACAGCACTAACCACTACACCACCGTGCTGCCCCCCGGGCGAGGTAATAAATTTTATTTGTACAGTGTTTTTAAAAAAACCCAGCAGTTTAACAGAAATCTGGACAAAAAGGTTACATTTATAAATTTATCCCAAATGAGCAAGTCAGAGGCAACAGAAAAACTCCCTGAGATGACATGAGGAAGAAACCTTGAGAGGAACTCATTCTCATCTGGGCCAGAAGGTAACACAGTCATGAGGGAGTCCTGAGACATAAAGCAGCAGCCACTCCACCATCAACAAACCCAAGTGAGCAAGTGAGTGAGAGTGGGGGGGCAACAGCATCCATACGTCCCAGTTTACCAAAACACTTGATGCCTGAGGAGCCTCCAGATCTGCATTTCTTAGGGCAGTTCCATCTACCCTAATTCACACTGCTGCAATTCTATACTCCCACTGTAGAAAACATTCTTACTTTTGCCATCACTGTGTGGTTTGGTGCAGCCCCTCCAGAGAAAAGAGGACGCGTCAATGCAGTGTGAAGACCACTGAGAAAATCATCAGCTGCAGTCTGTCATCACTTGAAGACCTGAACATCACCAGGACAAAGAGACAAGCAGGAAAAATCATTAGTGACACCTCCCACCCTGCTAATGACCTCTTCCAAAATCTACCATCAGGAAAGTGATTCTGCTCTCTGATAATAAAAACTGCACATCACCGAAACGGTTTCTCTCCTCTGCCACTTTCTGTTATTAATGAGGCCGATGAGGCAGCAGTCAGTCATCACTACAGAGCTCACCTGCCAGGAAATTACACTCAATGTTTTTTACAAATAATCGCATTACTGGTTCCTGCACTTGATACTTGTATATTATTGCTGTTGACACCAAAAAAAATTCCTAATACATGTAAATGTATATCTCATGGTGAATAAAATAATTCTGATTCTGCTTTTGATAAACAATAATCTAACCTGGAGGGAACAAAAGCATGAATTAGTTTTTCTGCATCATGTAGTGACATTGGCCCGCCTAGCCAGTGGGGTGGCGTCATTGAAATGGCTAAAACAATGCAAAGAAGAAAGCCTCAGTACCTTGCAGGGCAAATGGATCATCCAACGGTGGCAGGACAAAATCCAGGAGCCCAGAGGCTGATAATTTCAGGTACCCGTAGGCTGCTGAGACGAAGGATTACAAACCTTGCCATATGCACTTACAACTGCAGGTCATTGGCAGGGAGCACCGGTTTGGCCCATCTAATGGAGGAGAAGAAGAAAATCAAATGCGACATCCTCAGTATATGCGAAACACATCGAAAAGAAGAACTGAACGCAAGATGGAAAGATGGGAGTGCCCTAAGATTTGGGAAGGCAACAGGATCAACAGGAGGCATTGGTTTCATCATCAGCAATGAATGGACCTTGAAAGTCGTCTCGTGTGATATAACATCATCATGCCTCGGAGTACTTGTCATTAACCTCTCGAGATGGAGCAAATCTGAAAGTTATCCAAGCATACGCCCCTACAAGCAGCAGCAAAGACGATGAAGTGGAAGAATTTTACCGAATGCTAGATACCGCACTAGTTAAAGATACAACATATACCATCGTAATGGGCGACTTCAACACAAAGGTTGGCAAAGGACGGCCAGGAGAAAAGTTCACAGGAAGATTTGACCTGGCGGAGAGGAACGAGAGAGGAGAACAGCTGGTCTCCGAAGCGGAGGTGAGGAGGTTATACATAGGTAACTGCCTTTTCAAGAAAAGAGCTGAGAAAAGGTGGACCTGGATATGTCCAAATGTTCAATACTGCAACGAGATCAATTATGTGCTAGTCAACAAAAGGAGAATTCTGCAAGATGTCTCTGTCATCCCACAATTCAACACCGGTAGCGACCATCGTTTACTGAGGGTGAAGATAGCGATAGACGAAATACGAGAGAAAAAGCCATTGCACATATCCATGAAGAACCAACGCGTCAAGAGTGTTGACGAAAACATTCTAAAATACGCTATCAAAGAGGAAACATGGGCACAACTGGAGGACATCGATGAGGACTACGACTCACTTACCCAGAAGATCAAAGCATGCATTCGAAAGGCGCAAGTTCCCACCCCGAAAGAAGATAAAGGAAGGATCTCGGAGACAATGAAGAAACTGCTGGAGAAAAGGAAGAATATGAAAAGGAATATCGAAGATCATCTAGAATATTCCATTCTCTGCTGTGGGTGCTATTGGTCTTAAGTGATCAGTCTCATTAAATACCATTAATTTTGGTGTTTAATAATAAATTACCAAACAGCTAAATTATGGTGTATTCCAAATTGTTATGATCACTACTGATGCAGCAATAATGTATTACTTACCAGATTACCTAGACACTACAGCCAATAGCACACTGAAGGTAATTTGGAGTTCTTTGAGATTGTGTGACTTCAAGTATATAGGAGCAACAAATAAACACACAGTTTAACAGAATAATTGAATTTATTATAACAATGATGTACATTCAATAAAGTCAGCAGATATACAGTATATATATATATATATATATATATATATATATATATATATATATATATAAAGCAAGCATAAATGGTGTGTGTGTGTGTGTGTGTGTTGGGGGGAGGTGAGAATCACCTCGTGGTCTCTTGAGACAAAGGAATTAGCCGTGGTGGCTAACCCACTCCCTATAACATTACCAAATTCACTGAAATCTTGATGAGGTCAAAATATGTGTAATAATGAAATTAAGGATGTTAGTGAGGATAGAAGAAAGCATGCACAACTTATCTTTTAAAACAACGGAGAGAGAGCAATGTAGAACTCAAGGATAAGTATGCACAATTAAACAGTTTCTGAGTTTAAATTCACACTACTTCATAAAGCTAATTCCTAAGACTAATTTGCCCAAATGCCAGCCTTACTTCCAGTAATCGATATCTCAATGCGGGATGCAGAAATGTCCCAGAGTTCCGCAGAGTTTCACAGAGCTCATAGAGGCTTCTGTAACAAGCAGAGAATTCTTGATCCGACATTTTGTTGTTCATGAGGAAGAGTCTCTGACAATAATGTGCACAGCGATTAAGTCAGAAGGAATCCGGTTGCTTCTAACTTTTAATTAACTGCTTGGGCGGCAGTCGTAACATTACTTATAATAAACACAAAACCGGTTGTAACTCAATATGAGTGAGACGGCGCAATTTAAGTATTCTTTTACCGTGGCCAGAAGTAAATATAAAAGCGCGTTGAGTCTTCTTTTTCTTACAAGGCAGACGTCTTTATCTCGAATGAGCAGGTGTCTCTTTGTGTCTGTACTCATGGAGTCCACGACAAGAGAGAAAGAACGGAAGTTGACTGAGTCACTTATGGCTTCAGGGAGGATGTGACATAGGTAATCCCGCCCAGGCGTGACGTAGGTCATCGCGGAAGTTAGTTGATGGGATTTGTAGTTCTAGACGGGACTGTGACTGTCCCTACACTGCAAAAGTATTCGACATAATCTCAAGGAAGACCTCCAAAACTTCAAGATGAAGAAGCTGATTCGGGCAGCAGAGAAACGGAAAAGTTTGAAAAAATGCAAGCGAGAAATGGCACAATACAGAACAGAAGTGATGGCTCTCAAAACCAAGGAGGGGAACACCACCACTGACAAAGGGGAAATGAAAATGATTGTCGATACGTTTTACACGAACCTTTTTAAGTCATCGATCACAATCGATCCTCCTCCATCACAAACATCACAAGCGGTGGCAGAAATTCTGACATGTGAAATCAAAAATGCCCTCAAAATGATGAAAGGCGACAAATCTCCAGGAAAGGATGGCATAAACATGGAACCACTTTGAAGCAGCGGAGAGGCTCTTTGGAAAGTACTCGTGATACGGTTCAATCAATATATGAGGGAAGGGAAGGTACCATCACTTTGGAAACAATCAAAAACCGTCCTGTTGTACAAGAAGGGCGATCGAGAAGACCTGCGAAATTATTGGCCAATATGCCTACTGTCCCATCTCTACAAACTCTACACTAAAATCATAGTCAACAGACTATCACAACAACTTGATGAGAAACAGCCGAGAGAGCAGGCCGGCTTTCGTAGGAAATACAGCATGAGTGACCATTACCCTCACCCAACTTTTGGAACGTGCGAGAGAATACAACTTGCCCCTGTGCATCGCTTTCGTGGATTATGAAAAAGCCTTTGATAGTGTTGAGATAAATGCAGTGCTGAAATCTCTACACACACAAGGAGTTGAGCCTCAGTACATAAATGTGCTGAAAGAAGCCAACTCTGGATGTACAACAGATATCGAAGTACTATCATTGCCCATGACAGTCCCAGTTGGAAAAGGTGTCAAACAAGGGGACACCATCTCTCCAAAACTCTTCATCACGTGTCTCGAATCCATCATCCAAAAAGTCAATTGGGATTAGAGGTATAAACATCAACGGAGAGATACTAACACACCTCAGATTCGCAGACGACATCACTCTCATTGCATCCAATACAGGTCAACTTCAGAATATGCTGAACAAGCTGGACAAACATAGTACAGCCGTTGGCCTCAAGATGAACCACACTAAAACCAAGTACATGCGGTCTGACAATGTAGCACACGGAAGAGTGATTGTGGGAAGCGATGAAATCGAAGAGGTGGAAGAGTATATATACTTGGGACAAACAGTAAACATGAAACGCGATCAGGGTACAGAAATCTCCCGAAGGATCCGAGCAGGATGGAAGGCATTCACCTCCATTAAAGAAGTGCTGACAGCAAGAATCTCCAAGCTCACACGTGCGAAAATGTTTAACAGTACAGTCTTACCCGCGATGCTATACGGAAGCGAGACTTGGGCCACCACACGCAAAGAGGAGCAAAGACTGAGTACGACCCAAAGGGCCATGGAAAGGTGGATGCTGGGAATCTCATTGAGGGAGCACATCAGAAACGAGGTGATACGAGAGAGAAGCGGGGTGAACGACGTGATTGCAGAATACCGGAGACGGAAGCTCAACTGGGCAGGCCATGTCGCCAGACTCAAAGACAACCAATGGACTCGCGCAACTGTCGAGTGGTATCCAAGGAATTGGAAAAGACCACGTGGGTGACCTCCAAAACGATGGAAAGACGAGTTGAACAACAATCTCGGGACAACATGGATGAGAAGGGTGTCATCTTGTATGGAATGGAGGCGCACTGTGGCCAGCGATGGAAACATCTGAAGTCTGGCCAATCCAGGCAATCCAGGCAATGTAGTGACATTATTTCTTATCTTAGCAATATTTCTGAGATGAAAGGAAACTATCTGGGTAATGTTATCGATATGAGCTTCAAATGAAAGACTGGAGTCTTTTACTGCTGCACGTGAAGAAACAGAAAGGCCAAAGGAAGCCCTCAGGTCGGTAAATGAAGCCCCTTTTTGGAGATAGTTATGTACAAAATAAACCTTCTCTAAAATGTCACAAATTTATTTTCTTCTAGCAACCTTTCAGTTAATGCTAATGTTAGTGACTTCAACACTGTAGGGAATTTAACACTTGCTAACATTTGAGAGAAACATACAGGCTATGTTTGAAACAGAAGGTTGCTGCATCGCTGCCGTAAAGAAGATAATATAATGCATATTTCTCTGTAACATTTCAAAAAACTAAGCAAACAAAGACCCAAAAAATTACATTTGCATGTGAAATAATTTTTCTATGAAGCTTCATCCACCATTTTTTAAAATTCCTTTGTTTGAGGAAGCTGCTACACAGATTTATGGGTAACAGGCAGCACTGAGGAGATGTCGATGTTGCCTTCAACTGGGGCAGTTTGAAAGTGTCTTAGATGACAGGAAACGAGAGTCGGCTCAGTTTCGATTGGTTCCTGATGCCTTGATGTTTTGTTTGACTCCTCCGGAGACAGCAGTTTCCCCGTTTCGAACACAGCCTCAGAAACATCAACGAAGACAAGAAGCCTTTGTTTATCACATGTACATTTAAGCACAGTGAAATTCCTCTCTGCATTTAACCCATCTGAAGCAGTGAACACACACATGCACACACACACGTGAGCTATGAGCACACACACACACAGTACGCAGAGCAGTGGACAGCTACGCTACAGCACCCAGGGAGCAGCTGGGAGTTCGGTGCCCTGCTCAAGGGCACTTCAGCCCAACCTGTCACTACAGAGTTCAACCTGCAGTGAACTGATTAATCATATTACCTTTCTATTAAAAACTAGATGTAAATGAAGATGACACAGAATTTCACCCAACAACCAACTTTCACAAAAGTTAAATTCAACAATTTCTAATGTTATGTCAATACTTTTCTTCCTTTGGTGTTCAAACCTCAGGTTTCATCCGTTTTCTCACACTTCCCCTGAAGCAGAGGATTTGCCCAGCGTGGGGCTCCATTGCTCTGTAAATCTGCTCCTTTCTTTTCGTTTCACTAAAATAAGACGAGCTCAGCAACTTTTTTGCTTTGACATGGTGGATTGTGTCCTTCAGCAGAACGCCGCTTTTTTCTGTCATTCTCATCATTTCTCCTCAAATACGCTCGCTCCTTATCTAGACTCCCACTTTGTGTGTGTGTGTCTTTATGTGAATTGTTTCATTGCTTTGTCGGCTGCTAATTCAATTAAGCAGATCCCATCTTTGCAATTGAACATTTCACTTACTGCTGCTCTTTGTCAGAAAATTTGCCCCTTTGAATTGTAATGAATTTGTAACATGTGAGAGATAAAAGAGAGGAACACACAGAGAGAGAGAGAGAGAGAGAGAGAGAGAGAGAACTGTCATTTCATCAGTTAATAAACATGAATTAAATTTTATTTTAAATTATATTTCTGAAACACGACTCTAACAGTCAGTTCTACTGCAGTTCAGTATCATGAGTTACAACTGGTGACATGTTTACTCAGTCAGTTTCAGGTCAGAGTAGCTCTGTGTGTGTGTGTGTGTGTGTGTGTGTGTGTGTGTGTGTGTGTGTGTGTGTGTGTGTGTTAGAAGTGATTATTTCTGAAAGGCCTTTAGTGAGCACAGTGTTAACCGAATAACATTCAAGAGAGAAATGAGACTGAGGAAAGGATAGAGGGATGAAAAGAGGAGGGAGAGCTGGAAAGAAGGAAAGAAGAAATCAGAAGAAGATGAGGGGACAGAAATGAAATGGAGGAGAGGAGATGAGAGAAAGGAGTGAATGGAGAGACAAATGACAAAACAGTGAGAAGAAAATGTGCTGGAAGAGAAAACATATAGATGGAGACAGATGAGAATGTGATGAAGTGATGAAGGAGAGCATGGAAGGATGGAGATCAAACAGATGAAAGCATATATAGCATGGTTTAGAAGATGATGGAAAAAAACAAAAATGCAAAGATGGAATGATAGAAAATAGACATGTGAGGTGACAGGGGGTGAAGGAGGTGATAAAACAGTGGAAATGTAATAGATGAGAGGATGGATAGATTAAAGAAGAAGGGGATGAAGATGGGATGGATGTGAAACAGAGGAAAGGTGAAGGAGAGGATGGGTGATACAATGATGAAATGGTGATATATATAAAGAGAAGTATGGACAGAGTACAGAGATGAAACTAAGGAGGAAAGGACAGAAATGATATCAGGATGTAAATGAAATAAATGTATGAAGGGATGGAGATCAGATGCAATGCTGGTTGGTTGGCCAGCAGCATGTCATGGACGAGACTCTGGGAATATAAACTGGCTTTGGGAAAACCGAAGGTTGCTTACCTGATGGGGAAAGATTTAATGTGTGAGATGGAAAGGGCTGGACCAGATATACTCCTACTTACTTACACACACAGTAAAGGCGTCTTACTGCTCAGGAGTGTGCTCTCTCTCTCCTACTCTGGAGTCTGGAGATCCCACAGGAGATGCTTCAGGTGGGTGTGGGGACACTCACCAAGGCCTTGCAGTTGGAGTTTTACCAGTGGTTTGGTTGCTGTGGGATTCTGAATGTCAGGAAGGAAAACTCTGACTGGTGTCTGCATTTATGCACCAAATATCAGTTCAGAGTATTCAGCTTCATTGGAGAAGGTGGAGCAGGTGCTCGAGAGGGAACCTCCTACTGACTCCATAACACTCCTGGGTGATTTGCTTATGCTGGGAAAGATGGAGATACTTGGAGGGGTGTGATTGGGTGGAATGATCTGAAGGCCCATATAGTCTGCTAAAGGCCATGCTGGATATAGAAACCCTGGTATTGACTTTGTCATCGATGACAACATTTTGGGACATTGTGCTGCTAAGATCAGTGAATGTGTCCACTGCATTCAGTCTCTGTTCATTCACACAGATGTTGAGCTCAGTGTAAGCCTTTGCCTCAGGCTGGTTGGCACATCACTACAGTCTTTTTTGTGCTGATTGCAAAAAAAAAGTTACTGCATTCATATGAAGCTTCCTGAAGTTTGAGCAGTTTACCATCTAAGTGATATCTGATTGTGCTTCCTACAGCACCATTTCTGAAGGGATCAGATAGCATGGCAGAAAACATGAGACTGAACAAAGATTGTGCCAGGACACAGCCTTGTTTCACTCTGCTTGAGACAGGAAAGGGCTCAGACAACATTGTCTAGGAATGGTGCTTGCATACCATCTCCATGGAGAGGAACCTATTGGGAGAGCGATACTTTGCCATTATCTTCAATAGGACATTCCTACTAAAAGTGTCAAAGGCTTTGGTCAAGTCAACAAAGGTGCAGAACAAGCCAGAGTTCTGTTCTCAGCACTTAATGTATCTTGCAGCTGTTTCTGAGTGAGCACCATTTCATTGGTCCCATGGTCTTTGAGGAATCCTCACTGGATCTCTGTAAGTAGTCCTTGGTCAAGGTCTGAAGTAAGATGGTTGAGAAGGATCCTAGCAAGTATTTTGCCTCCAATAGATAGCATGTAGGTGTCTCAGTGATTATCACAATTTCCCTTTCACTTATACAAGTGGATGATTGAGGCACCTTTGAATTCTTGTAGAACTTTTTCCTGCTGCCACATAAGCTGATGGAGTTTCTCAGTCAGAGCTATACCAACAATGTTGTTAATCTCAGCTAGGGTGTAGTCTGATCCAGATGCTTTGCCACTGAATAAGAGCTGGACTGCTTTCTGGATCTCAAACGAGGTTGATAGGAACTTGTGGCAGACCCTCAATGGCCAAGTCACTGATGGTTTAAGGGGTGGTTCAAGATGAAGTTAAAGTGTTCAGCCTATCTGTTTGTCAGTAAGCATTGCATTTCCATCAGCACTAAGTTGAGGGGACAATCTTAAGGACAGCACTCGATGCCATGTATGGACTCAGTTCCCTGAACATCCTGCCTGTCCCTCCTCCTGACAATGATGTAGTCAATGAGATGCTAATATTTACATCTAGGGTTCATCTGAGATGCCCTGTTAAAGGTAGGGAGGCGGAAACTCTATTGGTAATTAATCTGATTAATGATCTGTTCATGTCTACAGTGGAAGTAGACTATTGCTCCTGTATGTGCTGATCCCGAATTTCCCAGTGACCTCCTCCCAGGAGACATCTCGAACTCTTGCATTGGAGTCACCAAGAATAACCAGCTTGTCAGGTTTGGAGACAGAAGCAATAACAGAATGCAGTTTTTCATAGAATCTGTGTTTGATTTCATCCAGGTTGGTCATGGTTCGTGCATGGGGACTGACATTTTCAAGGTCATTTCAAGGGATTTTCAAGGTCATCGGCTGATCATCATCTCCCTTCAGAAACACAGCAAGTTTTCCAAATAGTAATTTTCTCTCAGCAAAGCCAACACTGGCTTCAACCTTTATTTACTTCCTTGACCACTACAGAAGAAAGTGTACCCAGCACCTCTTTCACACAGTTTGCTTTTGCGTGCAAGTCACATCTCACTCAAGGCTAGTTGCTGTCTTCTCAGTCAAGGAGAGTTCCATGCATCTCAGGTGAAAGGAGTGAACCCCATCCTCTTCCTTGTAATTGTAAGTGCCTAAATGGTGTTCTTGCCAGCCACAATAAGCTTGCCAGGGAGTAAGAGAGCAAGCAACTTTTGGGGCACCTTTTCTAGCCCTTTACTCATGCCATGGAATTTGGCAATGATGTCCAAAAAGGATATGATGCCTGCTCAGATGCCTGCTGAACTCTGCTGCTGCTCCATTTCAGTGAAGAATGACATCGTAGCCTGAGCCACCTGTGTGCAGGTGTGTGGCTGTTGCTCCCGGTGTAATCGCTCCCTCCCACACCTGAAGCGTCGTCGTTTGCTCACTGCCACAAGACTCAAGCCAGATGATTTGTACAAAAACTGTGTTTACAGTGAAGAAGTAGTTTTGTCGACCTCACTCTTTCATCCAATATCACCTGGATCCAGTAGCAAGACTGAGTATTAAATGAATGAATGATTGAATGTAAATGAAGAGATAATTAAGATGGGCAAAATTATGGAAAGGTGAAGCTTGGAGGGACAGAAATGAGATTATAAGTATTTTTTAACAGACCAATCAGAACAGCCCTAATTTGCATATTAGAATCTTTCAAACTTTCAATCTATCCTTCAATCTAATTTTCAACTTATCTTTCATTAAATGTGTGACTAAATCATGAACTATATATTGAAATATGTTTTGTAATAATAAATTGAAAGATTTATTGATGTATTTAATTACTATTATATTTATTGGACATTAATGGATTTATTGATGGATAGATTCACACACAATTAAAGATAGGTCACAAAAAATCCTCTCTAAACTAGAGGATAGAGTGACAGAAATGTGACAATGAGATGAAGGAGAATATGTAAAGTCTGAAAAAAGCACATAGGGTTTTTTTTTTCAGTTTAACTCTCTCTCTCTCTCTCTCTCTCTTGTGAGGTAATTAGTGGAATCAGTCACTCATGAAGCCAGAATGGATCTGTAATGGAACACACTGACACTCGTCACACACTTGGACACAACACACTCACTCCACACCTGGCCGTCATCATGACACGGTGTGTGATTATGTTAACACACCTCTCTGGTCATATATCACACCTGAACCTCTCTCTCTCTCTCTCTCTCTCTCTCACTCACACACACACACACACACACACACACACACACCATGCTTCTCTCTGTCTCTCCGTGTCTGTAATGGAGGACATCAATTCTGTCTCCTTTCTCTCCTCTCTAATAGAAATGTAAATCTGTGTGTTATTAATTTCTGTAACTCCGCAGGCAGTGTGTTCATTAACTGCGACCTGAGCTCCAGAGTGATGAAGCAGTTAGCAGAAAGGTGTGTGTGTGTGTGTGTGTGTGTGTGTGTGTGTGTGTGTGTGTGTGTGTGTGTGTGCGTGCGTGCGCACATGTGTGTGTGTGTGTGTGTGTGTGTGTGTGTGTTCATTGACCCACGTTGCACCACTCTGACAACAAACTGTTTCTGGAAGTGTCCCAAATCAGTAGAGTGTAAAGTGAACACTGTAAGTGAAGAAGAAGAATAAAGTTTGGTTTGACTGTATCCTCCGACCCCTGCTGCCTAACCTCTAAACATTAACCCCTAAAACACTCATTCCTGCTCTAATCCTAATCTAAATTGTTTAGGCTTCACCACGTCCTCACTGTAACTCCTAACGACTTTGCCTTAATGCCTCACCTCCTAAACCCTAAACAGCTCATTATATTCTAATTATATTCTTACTAAGTCTAAAACCTTACCTCATACATTCAAGATTTATCTAATTATGACTTTATATAGTCAGTTCACTTCCTGCTCCCCAACCCTGAACGCCAAACCCTAAAGCTCAACACTGAATGCCTTCCTTCATCCCTTATTCACAGTTTTCAGATCAGAAGGAACTCCATGGTGAATTTGTTCTTTACAAACATCTTCAGAGCTCAGTGAGGATTTAATACTGCAATTACACACATCAGTGTTCAGACCTCAGACAGAACTACAGAAATGTTAAAACGTTATTCAGATGGTACGTGAGCGTTACGTACACAGGGTGGAGTCTCAGTCACACTTGAGTCTGAAAATATGTCATGTTGAAATTTATGTTTTGGCTGTAAATACATTCAAACACACCACAAAATGCCTTTTTTAAGAGCAATATTAATTACATATGTAAATATGACCCTATTTATTAATTAATAATATCATCCCATTACATTCACACAGAGGACGGGGAGGAGACGCATCTGACGAGGAGACTCCTGTTAGGTATATTTCAACACTCACCATCTTCTCATTCAGAGATCATACATAATTATTCTTTTTATTTTCATGTTTATATTCTCTCTTGCTTTAATATTACATCATATTACATTTGACAGCAAGGAACAACCATCTATCTTCAGTCTGTATTTTTTATCTCCAATTTTTTCAGGTTGGGGGGGGTTGAGTTTAAAGAGGGCGGTCTAGAAAAATGCTATTAAAAACCCTTCTTGGACGCTTCTACTCAAGCAGCATCGGGTAAAGAGCTGTGACCTCCACACAGGTGGTTTTAATAAACTGAATGTGGAGCTCAGAAAATCCATGTAAGCAGCTGTGTAACCCGACTCTGAATACCAGGAACTTTCCTCACATAAATATGGAAGTAACTTCTGGACTAAAGTCACCGACTCTGAAAAAGAACACTTCATACACCGTCACAGATCTGCTCCTGAACTTTAACACCCTCAGTGCACACACTGCAGTCCTCACACACTGTCCAACCACATAACGAGCTGGAGTTCTGTTAAATCACTCAGGAGTAAAACTACATTAAAAACTGTGAAGTGGGTTCATTTAGATTTAAAACACACACACACACACACACACACACAGTGAAGTGGTTGATTCTGGGTAAATCAGCCCTCATACACTCATTGGGTTGAAATCACAGCGATGGTGTAATGTGAGTGTTTGAACACACACTCTGCTGCTGGGGCTGAACAGCAGGATGCTAATGGAGGAAGTGGCTTTATGATTACACTCAGTAAAACCAACATGTAAAATCATGAGCACACAAGCCCTTTTACAGATGGGCTGTAGAGGAGGTGTGTGTATGTGTTTCACTGCACTAATCTGGCTGGTACCTGTGATTCCGAACAGTCGGACATCAGCAGAGGGACAGGGTCGTGTGAAGAGTCAAAGCTAAAACAGTGTTAAAAGCATTTATCAGGGAGAACACTGTTAATAATGCAGATAAAAACAGGAAGGGGCGTGGCTAAATGGTTCAACAGCCGCCATATTAGAATCTCACAATCTTTCACTAGGATAGGGGTGGCAAAATTTTGTGCATTTTTCTTTACTTATCTGTTTTATTTTTAATATATTGTTTTACTTTGCTATTGATTTATTTTCATTTTTAAAAGGTTTTAAATATTTTTGCCATCCTCTCTGTCCTCCTGTGATGCTTCGCTGAAGTTTGTGTGTGTGTGTGCGTGTGTGTGTGTGTGAGACGTAAAGTTCACTGGAGACAATTTTTTCTTTCAGATTCCACTTTGCTGCTGTGCATGAGAGTCTAAATGTCACTAGTAGCCGTCCTTCATCCCCCTGATCACCTTTGCTGAGGAAGATTGTGTTCATTACCACATGGTTACTAATGATTATCGTTTTAACTCCAAAACAAAGCCAGACTAAAGCACGTGTGATGTGTTTAACATGTAAATTAACTGGAATTCAGTGTTCTTGTATTTTTACTGTTTTTCAATGAACAATAAATCAGGTGTGGAACTGAACACCAATGCACTGCGACAAAAACACCACGTGGAATTAACACAGTGTTCATTTACATCAGTGTTCAGTGTGTGAAGTGTGTAAAGTGTTAATTCAGTGGTGTGTGTTCAGTGAGACACAGTCAAACAAAACTCATATGGTCAGTGGTGTTAATTCAGTGTACAGGGTTTTGTAGAATTTCACTTCCTCTGAGAAATTCTAAAGCAAAAACAAAACACTTTAGCTGTGTGTTTAATCTCTTTATGGGAACCAAATGGACTGATGTGTGAAATATGGGACTATAACACTTTTTTGGGGGTGGGACACTGATGCACCGAGACATTGAGGCACCGGGACACTGAGGCACTGGCACATTGAGGTACCAGGATGCTGAGGCACTGGGATGCTGAAACACTGAGACACTGAAGCACCAGGACACTGAGGCACTGGGACACTGAGGTCCCAGAATGCTGAGGCACTGGGACACTGAGGCACTGGGATGCTGAAGCACTGAGACACTGAAGCACTAAGATATTGATGCACCAGGACGCTGAGGCCCCAGAATGCTGAAGCAGTGTGACACTGAGGCACCAACACGCTAATGCACCAGGACAACGAGGCACCCCAACACTGAGGCACCAGGACGCTGAGGCACCGGGATGCTGAAGTACTGGGATGCTGAGGCACCAGGACACTGAGGCACAAGAACACTGAGGCACCAGGATGCTAATGCACTGGGTTGCTGAAGCACTGAGACACTGAGGCACCTGGATGCTGAGGCACTAGGACGCTGAAGCACTGAGACAGTGAAGCATCAGGGTGCTGAGGCACTGGGACACTGAGGTACCAGGATACTGAGGCACTGGGACACTGAGGCACTGAGACACTGAAGCACTAAGACAAGGATGCACCGGGATGCTGATGCCCCGGAATGCTGAAGCAGTGAGACACTGAAGCACTGAGACACTGAGGCACCGGGACACTGAAGCACCAACATGCTAATTCACCCGGACGCCGAGGCACCCCGACACTGAGGCACCGGGATGCTGAGGCATCGGGATGCTAAAGCACCAGGATGCTGAGGCACTAGGACATTGAGGTACTGGGATGCTGAGGCACTGGGACACTGAAGCACTAAGACAATGAAGCACTGGGATGCTGAGACACCAGGACACTAAGGGACCGGGACGCTGAGGCACCAGGACACTGAGGCACTGGGACGCTGAAGCACTGGGACAGGCAGGTTAATTGCTTGGCACCTTGATTATTGAAGCTTTTTAGCTTTACTACACACACACACACACACACACACACACACTGTTAATTCAACACAGGTGTGATTGTTTTGCTACTTATCTTCCCTGGCCTTGCCCTCCATTCACTGACTGGTGCTTGACCACGCCCCTGCTGCCACAGTGACATTTTGAACCATTGTGAGTTCTTCCTGTTCATGACATATTTTTTCTTTATATAAAAACATTACCTGAGCATAAAGTAGTGGATGAGTCTGGGGATGAAAATGATGATGAGGTTGGGTTGGGGGTTAGGGATAAAAATGATGAGGTTTAGGATGAAGTTGGAGTTGAAAACGAAGATGAGGTTGAGGAGGAACGCGTGGATGAGGTTGGTTTTGAGGTGCTTATCTGAAGGTGTTTGTGATATTATTCTGCCGTCCATGTCAGCAGTAATACTGGGAGAATTGAGAATGCTTGTTTTTTCTGAAACAGCAGGATTTGTTCAGTATTGTTGTGCATTTAAAGCTGAAACACACACAAACACATTCACATACACAAAGCCACAAACACTCCGTCCCAGCTGGCATTAACCTGTTCCCGGGGTGATCAGATCAGAAGTGTGCAGTCGGGACACATATCTGTTCACACCTGGAGTTCTGAATGTGTCTCCAGTGACCACCTGAGATCGGATTTCATACATCATCTCTGCTGGAGGAAAAACTCCAAGTGCGTTTATTACTCTGGCCTTTGTTTCTATTTTCAAGCAGAAAAAGTTCCATAAATTATATTTCAGCACCTTATGGACTGTTTTAAATGTTTTAATCTTGTGGTTTTTCAAAAAGTTTCAGGCAGGAATGTCCTGCAAATCCAATCTCATGTACCTGTATTAACCGTTTCAAACATTTTAAACATCATGTGATCTGCCAAAGAAACTCATAAATGAATGCAGGATGAGGTGATGAGTAAAAGCAGTTGTTTCCTGTCTGCTGTTACAGTAGCGTCTTTATCCGTCAGCCTCGGGGCACAGAGCTCGACCTTCCTGAGATTATTAAACAGTCCTGCTATGATTATATATTTTCCAGCACAGGCAGTGAAGCAGCCGATTACTTGGTCCTTTGTTACTATCTGAGACGCACTAAGACTCATTCACTTTCACATTGTGGATGTGAATGTGCTCATACACACCCCAAAAACCTCTGAATGTGGACTGAGGGATTGTTTCATCGAGACCGTGTTCACACCCGGCACATGCTGAATAGAACAAACACACGTCACTGTGAGGTTTAGGTCTGAAGTGTGATGTGTTTTATACACTCCTTGGTTGATGGCAATCTGCTGCCCTCTAGTGGACTTTAAACCCCTTACAGTGACGAATCAGGATCCGGATTCACCAAAACACAAAGAACAACGATTTAGAAATGAACCAGTATGGGTGTGTAAACTTTTGCACTTGGCTGAACCTGTGACTAAAATCTGGGACTGATGAGGAAATGTGAAAACACGTAAACACAGTATTCCTGAAGTTTAAATAACAGATTATTGACCAACATCAATCAACTGAAGGGTGAATGTTAGTATTAATGATGATGATAATCTCTCTCTCTCTCTCTCTCTCTCTCCACTTGTTCCTGTTTGTGTCCTGAAGTAAATCCTTTTAGGGACAAAAGCACTGCACTGAGAACTGACTAATCACACAGAGGCATCCGATACCATCCAGGCCACACACCCTGACCCCACCTTTTAAATCCTCATCTAAAAGACCTTATAAAGTAAAAGCACTTTAAGTGATTACACACTCACAGAGAGAGAGAGAGACCTTGAGAGCTGAAAAAAATCTACTAAAACACATGGTGGGTTATTAATGAACCTGGTGTGTGTAATTAAGTCTGTATCAAAGTTATTTCTACATTTTCACTTGTTTATATTTTTATTTATCATTTTTATATTAGGGCGGCACGGTGGTGTAGTGGTTAGCGCTGTCGCCTCACAGCAAGAAGGTCCTGGGTTCGAGCCCCGGGGCCGGCGAGGGCCTTTCTGTGTGGAGTTTGCATGTTCTCCCCGTGTCCGCGTGGGTTTCCTCCGGGTGCTCCGGTTTCCCCCACAGTCCAAAGACATGCAGGTTAGGTTAACTGGTGACTCTAAATTGACCATAGGTGTGAATGTGAGTGTGAATGGTTGTCTGTGTCTATGTGTCGGCCCTGTGATGACCTGGCGACTTGTCCAGGGTGAACCCCGCCTTTCGCCTGTAGTCAGCTGGGATAGGCTCCAGCTTGCCTGCGACCCTGTAGAAGGATAAAGCGGCTAGAGATAATGAGATGAGATGAGATTTTTATATTAAAAATAGATTAAATATTCAGGAAAATAAAAGGTACCTGTACAGCATCTAAACATGATCTATACTGATAGGACACGCCCTAATTATAATAACACACACAAGTGCAGCCACCTGATTATCTATCATATGCTTAAAAGTCCATAAGCATGCCAAGTTTTATTGCACACAGGCAACCAATATGGCTCCCAGGACATGATGTAAATTTGTTGATTCCCAGGTAGCAGAAGTTAAGTGTAGCCAAAGTAAACACACTTGTTAGTCTGGATTTATTCGGATGAAAGACAGTTCTCTTCCAGTCAGTATGGAGAGCGGAGAAACCAGATATCTGTATGAACCTCGGGAAAGGACCATCCACATCTGGGAAATGATTTCAGCAGTAAACCATCAGATGATTGTAATGATGAAATCAGTGGTGTTTACAAGCGCAAAGTCAGGAAGGTAGGGAAAAGGGTTGGGCAGTGACCTGGTGCTGATGTGGAAAGTGTGCCAAGAGGAAAACTGACCGAATGTGTTTGCTGTAAAGCGCACAAAATTTGTAGAATATAATACAGGCACTGAACTGTTTCATGGATAAAACCGGTTTGGAAATGTGTATCACACACACGCCTGCGTTGGAAAAGGACTGTATACAGAACATGATAGCCTGTGTGTAGCATGGGAGCCTGATGTGAGAGGAGCAGCACCAGATGGAGAACTCACAAATCAGTAAGCAGCCTGTTACATACAGAAACGTGTGTCCATCCATACTGGCTATAAAGCCTATTTATTTATTTATTTATTGCATATTTATTGCATGTGTGAATGCAGGTATAGACATGCAGTGAGCCACAGTAGTCCGTATGGTCTAAATCCAGGCAAGTGAGACCTCAAAGCCGAGTGTGAGTTCATAGCGAAGCTCCATACTGAAGAGAATGTGGTAATGCATTGACCTGATGTCTAATGTTTTTTGTGACCACAGGAAATCTGATCATAAGTGCAAGGCAACATAACTCAAACATCTGACCACCAGACAATAAAATCTGTATCTTTATTTAAATAAGATAGATGGGTTTTTATCCAGCACTTATTTTTAATTTGTTTTTTTTTTTTAAATAATGTGGGATTATTTACTAACACATTTTACACTCCTCAGGAGTTCTGCGTTTAGGCAGTGACTATAGATATATCGTCACTATAGGATCAGCTGGATAGTACAGTGGTAATGCTCACTGACTACGACGCAGGAGCTCGGGGTTCGAATCCCGGTCGGGGCAAAACATCATCCAGTAAGGGTCCTTAGGCAAGACCCCTCATGATATATCGGCCTACCTCAGGAATGAGTGAAGACATAACTGATAGAGTCATACCGGCTCAGACGTCGCCCGGGTCAACAAGGTCTGCGTCAGTTGCTAGGGAACCAGGGCAAACTGATGAGAAATGGGCTACTGGAACAAGACATCGATGGACGAGGACAGAAAATACGGAGTGGCTGGAATGCTACTATACAAGCAGTCCCAGAGAAAGGGGATACATGCAGCGAATGTGGGACCATTGGATACTTCGAAACCCACAATCAAGGCTAACAAAGAAACAGCTATTAGCCCAGTGTTAATAACATCAATAATCGAAATCTACTATCACAACTAGAGATTAATGAAATACAACAACGATGCTACGGCAAGGGGGAGCCAGGAAGACAGGTCAGCAGGGAGATGTCATCATCCCCACAACCAGAGATTGGGTACCAAGCCCCAACACCTAACAGCCTCAACACAAGAGCTGCTGACCTGAGAAGGAAGATCGTGACCCAACTGGAAACCTGGAGCCCCCGTCGAATACCGAAGCTGAGTTGCCAAGTACCTTCAGAAGATCTACTAGTAGATGTGAATGCTGCTCTGAAGACAATCTCCACAAGAACCATCACTGAGACCAACAAGCTGATACACAGTACAGCAACAGTAATCATGGAGATGCTTGGACACAAGGTGGGCTCGGGACATAACAAACAGTATCCACCATGGAAGAGACGATTAGAGGCCAAGATAAAGGCAGCACGGAGAGAAGTTAGCCAGCTAGCTGAACTACAGAAAGGGAACATGGTGAATAAAGGGGCAGGAAGTACAACTCACTCTCCATACCAGAGGCACTCGAAACTGCCAAACAGCGACTAACAGCTCTGGCCACCCGGTTGAAGAGATACACCAAGGAGGGAGAGGCCAGGAGAATAAACAAGCTGTTCTCCACTGAACCAGCCAAGGTGTACTCTCAGTGGCAGGGGAACAACAACCGGTCAGACCCACCAAGAGCTGAGGTGGAAAAATACTGGAAAGACATATGGGAAAGAACGGCATCACACAACACTGATGCCCAATGGTTAGTGGACCTAAGAGCTGACCACAGCAACCTCCCAGAACAAGAACCAGTAACCATCTCAATGGCAGACATCCAAGAAAGAGTGTCAAAGATGAAGAGCTGGACAGCACCAGGCCCCGATATGATCCATACGTACTGGCTGAAGAAGCTAACTGCACTCCATGAACGCCTAGCAGCACAGATGAACCAGCTGCTGAGGGATGGAACCCACCCAGAATGGCTAACCCAAGGCAGGACAGTCCTAATCATGAAGGACCCCCAGAAGGGACCCATCCCATCCAACTACCGGCCAATTACCTGTCTCTGCACAACATGGAAGGCCCTGTCAGGCATCATTGCAGCAAAAATGAGTAAGCATGTGGCTCAATACATGAGCGAGTCACAGAAAGGGATTGGCAGTAACACCAGAGGAGCCAAGCACCAGCTACTGGTTGATAGAACAGTCGCCCGAGACTGTAAGAAGAGACAGACCAACCTGTGCACTGCCTGGATTGACTACAAGAAAGCCTATGACTCAATGCCACACACATGGATACTGGAATGTCTGGAACTGTATAAGATCAACAGGAACCTAAGGACCTTCATCCAGAACTCAATGGAAATGTGGAAGACAACCCTAGAGGCCAACTCAAAACCCATTGCCCAAGTCAACATCAAGTGCGGCATATACCAAGGAGATGCGCTATCACCACTGCTGTTCTGCATAGGCCTGAACCCCCTCAGTCAGATCATCACGAAGAGCGGCTACGGGTACCGATTCCGTAGTGGGGCAACAATCAGCCACCTGCTCTACATGGATGACATCAAGCTGTATGCCAGGAACGAGCGAGAAATAGACTCGCTGATCCACACCACCCGGATCTACAGCGATGACATAGGGATGTCATTCGGATTGGACAAGTGTGGCCGGATGGTCTCAAAGAGAGGCAAGATGATCCGGACTGAGGGGATTGACCTACCAGAGGGCAACATAGGTGATATCCAAGACAGCTACAAGTACCTTGGCATCCCACAGGCTAATGGAAACCATGAAGAAGCCACAAGGAAGTCAACCACAGCCAAATACCTCCAGAGAGTAAGGCAGGTCCTGAAAAGTCAGCTGAATGGTAAGAACAAGGTCCGAGCCATCAACATGTACGCACTACCAGTCATCAGATACCCCGCTGGCATCATAAACTGGCCAAAGGAGGAGATAGAAGCCACAGATATCAAGACTAGAAAGCTCCTCACCATGCATGGAGGGTTCCACCCCAAGTCCAGCGCCCTGAGACTATACACTAAGCGGAAAGAGGGAGGCCGAGGGCTAGTGAGCATCAAGACCACGGTCCAGGATGAAACATCGAAAATCCGAGAATACATCAGAAAGATGGCCCCAAAGGATGAACTGCTAAGTGAATGTCTCAGGCAGCAGAACCCTGATGAGAGTGCAGAGGAGGAGGAGGAACAGACAACCTGGAGAGACAAACCCCTACATGGTATGTACCACCGTCAGATAGAGGAAGTGGCTGATATCAAGAAATCCTACCAGTGGCTGGATAATGCAGGACTGACAGACAGCACAGAGGCACTAATCATGGCAGCACAAGAACAGGCCATAAGCACAAGAGCCATAGAGGCCAGGATCTACCAGAGTAGATCAGACCCAAGATGCAGACTGTGCAAAGAAGCCCCTGAAACAGTCCAGCACATAGTAGCAGGGTGTAAGATGCTAGCTGGATCAGCGTACATGGAGAGGCACAACCAAGTGGCTGGGATAGTATACAGGAACATCTGCAACCAGTATGGAATAGAAGTACCCAAGTCCCAATGGGCCATACCACAGAAGGTGGCTGAGAACAACAGGGCCAAGGTTCTGTGGGACTTCAGCTTCCAGACTGATGAACAGATCCTGGCTAACCAACCGGACATAGTGGTGATGGACAAAGAGCAGAAGAGGGTGGTGGTGATAGATGTGGCGATCCCAGCTGACGCCAACATCAGGAAGAAGGAACATGAGAAACTTGAGAAGTATCAAGGGTTGAAAGAGCAGCTGGAACGGATGTGGAAGGTCAAGGGTTGCGTGGTCCCCGTGGTAGTGGGGGCACTTGGGGCAGTAACCCCCAAACTGGGAGAGTGGCTCCAGCAAATCCCAGGAACAACATCTGAAGCCTCAGTCCAGAAGAGCGCAGTCCTAGGAACATCGAAGATACTGCGCAGAACCCTCAAACTCCCAGGCCTCTGGTAGAGGACCCGAGCTTGAGGATGACATGGATACCACCCCCCCCCGGGGGTGAGAAGGAGATTTATTTTATATATATATTAGCGTAAATGAGTGCACCCCCTTTGAAAAGTAACATTTTAAACAATATTTCAATGAACACAAACAATTTCCAAAATGTTGACAAGACAAAGTTTAATATAACATCTGTTTAACTTATAACGGGAAAGTAAGGTTAATAGTAGAACTTAGATTACACATTTTTCAGTTTTACTCAAATTAGGGTGGTGCAAAAATGAGTACACCCCACAACAAAAACTACTACATCTGAATCAAAATTAAAGTTAGGCATATTAACAAAATTAACTCTGAACACTTCATTCAAGACATCTTAAATGTGAATTGGGGAAGATTTCAACTAATTCCAACTGTTGAAGAAGCCTGGCACTTCTTTTACTCTGAGTTTTTACAGGTAATTAACAAACATGCACCATTGATCTTAAAGAAGGTCAGAGGTCATAATCTACGGTACCCTGGATTAAAGGAGAACTTATCAACTTACTTAAACAAAGAGACAAGGCCTGGGAAAATTTTCGTAAAACCAAAGATGTTGCAGACTGGAACATCTACAAGGAGCTAAGGAATAGATGCAAAACTAACACAAGAAATGCTAAGGCAAGTTATTTTAAAGATAGTCTAGCAACTGACTTCAAAAACCCCAAGAAATTCTGGAAAAAAATTAATAATCTTACAAACAAATCCTCAAAAACCTCCACAACTTATATTAGCTTAAATAACCAAACGGTAAGTGAACCTTTATTAATTGCTGAGGCATTCAGTCATCACTTTGCTACAATAGGCCGCTCTATGTCAGTTAACCCCAATCGTGGGTCAACCCTGACACAAGGTAGGAGTAGCAGTTCCTTCTGCTTTAATTCTATATCTCCAATTGATGTCCAACGGGTCATTGATAGCTTAAGATCTGGATGTAGTGCTGGCCCAGATGGCCTGGATATAAGGTTCTTTAAAATGGCCTCTCATGTTTTGTCATTCCCTTTAGCTGATTTATTTAATTTATCCTTAACAACATGTGAAATACCTTCCTCATGGAAAAGCATTAGAGTAATCCCTCTTCATAAGGGCGGCACCACTTCTGACATGAATAATTACAGACCAATTTCAATAATTAATAGTATATCAAAAATATTTGAAAAGCTAATATTCAATCAGCTATCCACATATCTCACAGACCACAACATACTATTGCAACATCAATCAGGCTTCCGACCTGGCTACTCAACCACCACTGCTCTCCTAAAATTATCTAATGATATAATGTCAGCGGCAGACAGCAACATGACTACTGGGGCCATATTTATTGACCTTTCTAAGGCGTTTGACATGGTTGACCACTACCTTTTATTAGACAAGTTATATGCTATTGGCCTCTCCAACAAGTCTTTATTATTTTTTAATTCATTTTTTCATAATAGAACTCAGTGTGTTTCCTTTCAGCGTAGTGAATCCAAATTTAAATTAATTGACAAGGGTGTTCCTCAAGGTTCATCGTTGGGCCCGCTTTTGTTTTCAATTTTTATTAATGATCTGCCTCAAATATGCTCTGATAGTCAAATTCATTTATATGCCGATGACACTGTATTGTACTTTTCCGGTGCCAGTATTTCTCAAATTCAGAATTCTCTCCAATCAGACTTTAACAAAGTGCAACAGTGGTTTCTTTCAAATAAGCTTCTCCTGAATAAGGAAAAATCGTACAGTATGCTTTTTTGTACTCGACCTGGCTCTCTGTCATTGACTAATTGGTCAATCACTCTTCTTGATGGAACATTACTTGAAAGAGTGGAGGAGTTTAAATACTTAGGTGTCTGGCTTGACTCTCAGCTATCCTTCAAACCCCATATTAATGCAATCTCCAAAAAAATAACCGGTTGTTTAAAATCTCTTTATCGTTCAGTAGACTGCTTTTCACAAGAAGTCCGGAAAAGAATTGTAACCCAGTTAATTCTTCCAATATTTGATTATGCGGATGTTGTCTATGGCAACACCTTTGAAACACATCTTCGCCCTCTCAATGTACTATATAACAGTCTTTGTAGATTTGTACTTAGATGTCTGTATAGGACACATCACTCAGTACGTTTACATGCACGTCCAAATCGAGCTGCTGTTGGTAATCGAGCAAAGGGTCCCAGCAGGGGTGCCAGAGAAATCCAATCCTACATGCACAAGTGAAATCGGGCTATTATGCAAGGTGCATTGTGCACCCGAGCCACACGTGGCGCTACACGCCCCATCGTTGTCGTCATGAAGAAGAGCTATAGTGTTGCCAGATACTGCTGACGTTTTCCAGCCCAAAACATGTTCAAATCCGCTAAAATGCACTTAAAACCCCCAATCTGGCAACACTAGAGTTCCGTGTTCAAGCTGTTCGGCTTGCTCTAACAGACTATGGCTACAAACTGTCCGGCGCAGACCACTGTTTTGTAAGACAACTTATTTTGCACAATAATATGTTTCTAAAGTCCATTTTTTGCTTACAAAAAAATTTTTTTTTTTGCTTACAATTTAACTTATGTCTTAATAAACACACAAAAAGTTCAATTGTTTTGTTTTTATTGACATTCTTCAGATGTTGGACATACACATATATATATATATATATATATATATATATATATATATATATATATATATATATACACACACAAATACAATGACTTGTTTATGTACACAGTTCACAGCTATGCAACAGCTGTACAGATGTATTTGGTGATACAGTAAGTGAGCTAAATTTTACCAGTGCAAACAATGCCACAAAAAGAAAAGATTCATGCCGTTGTCATGATTCGTTGTCATGCCGACCGAGGCTGTTGTGTTTCCCGCTTGTGGTCTCGTCACTCGTCACTTCCGGAAGTAGCTCGACAAGTAGCTCAATAGGGTATACATGCACAAAGTAGCTCGGCAGAAATCGCATAAACTAGGTCGTGTAGCTCGATTCCGAGAAATCAAGTTCGGTTCAATTTCAGCCGAATTAAGGTGTATACATGGCATTTTGAACTTCGATTTCAGTCGAGCAACGGCAGAAATTCGATTCTCTCTATGTGCATGTAAACGTAGTGACTGTGTGATGTATGAAACTTTGGACTGGCCAGCTCCCAAGACCAGAAGGCAGCTCCATTGGTTAACCCTAATTTTCAAATGTATTCACTTAAAGGCTCCTCCTTACTTGAAACAGTTATTAACTCCTCTAAGCTCTCATTACAGTTTACGGCACATTGACCATTTGTTTCTAGTTACACCTAGAATTTGCGAAGAAATTGGTCGTCGTGCATTTAAGTTTAAAGCACCATCAGACTGGAACAGTCTTCCTTCAACACTCAGGTCCATTTCTTCCTTTCATATTTTCAGATCATCTCTAATCACTCATTTTCAAACATCCTGCTCCTGTTTCTGAATGTTTTTTGTTTGTTTGTTTTTGTTTTTCCTCTCTTTCTTGGATTAGTTGTGCTGATACTGTATGATACCGTATATAAATGACATTATTATAGTATGCTGGGTGGGGGTAGTGGGGTAGTTTGGAGAGCAACGTTGGTAAGTGTGTGTGTGTGTGTGTGTGTGTGTGTGTGTGTGTGTGTGTGTGTTTATGTGTATATGTCTATTGTGTATATGTTTAGTGTGTGTATTCAAGTCCTGTTTTTCTTTTTTGTATTGTCATTAGGACCCCCTTGAAAATGAGATGCCACATCTCAAGGGGTTATCCTCAAAATAAATAAATAAAAAAACAAAAAAAAATCAGAAACACTTTTATTGCCAGGTACAGTGGGGCAAAAAAGTATTTAGTCAGCCATCAATTGTGCAAGTTCTCCCACTTAAAAAGATGAGAGAGGTCTGTAATTTTCATCATAGGTACACTTCAACTATGAGAGACAGAATGGGGGGAAAGAATCCAGGAAATCACATTGTAGGATTTTTAATGAATTAATTGGTAAATTCCTTAGTAAAATAAGTATTTGGTCACCTACAAACAAGCAAGATTTCTGGCTCTCACAGACCTGTAACTTCTTCTTTAAGAGGCTCCTCTGTCCTCCACTCGTTTCCTGTATAAATGGCACCTGTTTGAACTCATTATCAATATAAAAGACACCTGTCCACAACCTCAAACAGTCACACTCCAAACTCCACTATGGCCAAGACTAAAGAGCTGTCAAAGGACACCAGAAACAAAATTGTAGACCTGCACCAGGCTGGGAAGACTGAATCTGCAATAGGTAAGCAGCTTGGTGTGAAGAAATCAACTGTGGGAGCAATTATTAGAAAATGGAAGACATACAAGACCACTGATAATCTCCCTCGATCTGGGGCTCCACGCAAGCTCTCACCCCGTGAGGTCAAAATGATCACAAGAATGGTGAGCAAAAATCCCAGAACCACATGGGGGGACCTAGTGAATGACCTGCAGAGAGCTGGGACCAAAGTAACAAAGGCTACCATCAGTAACACACTACGCCGCCAGGGACTCAAATCCTGCAGTGCCAGATGTGTCCCCCTGCTTAAGCTAGTACATGTCCAGGCCCGTCTGAAGTTTGCTAGAGAGCATTTGGATGATCCAGAAGAGGATTGGGAGAATGTCATATGGTCAGATGAAACCAAAATAGAACTTTTTGGTAAAAACTCAACTTGTCGTCTTTGGAGGAGAAAGAATGCTGAGTTGCATCCAAAGAACACCATACCTACTGTGAAGCAAGGGGGTGGAAACATCATGCTTTGGGGCTGTTTTTCTGCAAAGTGACCAGGACGACTGATCCGTGTAAAGGAAAGAATGAATGGGGCCATGTATCGTGAGATTTTGAGTGAAAACCTCCTTCCATCAGCAAGGGCATTGAAGATGAAATGTGGCTGAGTCTTTCAGCATGACACTGATCCCAAACACACCGCCCGGGCAACGAAGGAGTGGCTTCGTAAGAAGCATTTCAAGGTCCTGGAGTGGCCTAGCCAGTCTCCAGATCTCAACCCCATAGAAAATCTTTGGAGGGAGTTGAAAGTCCGTGTTGCCCAGCGACAGCCCCAAAACATCACTGCTCTAGAAGAGATCTGCATGGAGGAATGGGCTAAAATACCAGCAACAGTGTGTGAAAACCTTGTGAAGACTTACAGAAAACGTTTGACCTCTGTCATTGCCAACAAAGGGTATATAACAAAGTATTGAGATGAACTTTTGTTATTGACCAAATACTTATTTTCCACCATAATTTGCAAATAAATTCTTTAAATACTCCTCACAGCAAGAAGGTCTGGGTTTGAGCCCTGTGGCCGGCGAGGGCCTTTCTGTGCGGAGTTTGCATGTTCTCCCCGTGTCCGCGTGGGTTTCCTCCGGGTGCTCCGGTTTCCCCCACAGTCCAAAGACATGCAGGTTAGGTTAACTGGTGACTCTAAATTGAGCGTAGGTGTGAATGTGAGTGTGAATGGTTGTCTGTGTCTATGTGTCAGCCCTGTGATGACCTGGCGACTTGTCCAGGGTGTACCCCGCCTTTCGCCCGTAGTCAGCTGGGATAGGCTCCAGCTTGCCTGCGACCCTGTAGAACAGGATAAAGCGGCTAGAGATAATGAGATGAGATGAGACAATGTGATTTTCTGGATTTTTTTTTCTCATTTTGTCTCTCATAGTTGAGGTATACCTATGATGAAAATTACAGGCCTCTCTCATCTTTTTAAGTGGGAGAACTTGCACAATTGGTGACTGACTAAATACTTTTTTGCCCCACTGTATGTGGACACACACGAGGAATTTGACTCCGGTTTCACTTAGCTCTCATAGTACAAAAACGGATAAAAAGCACAAAACAAACAAACAAAAAACAAACAAAAAAATCTAGTACTTTGTATGGCCTCCATGATTTTTAATGACAGCACCAAGTCTTCTAGGCATGGAATGAACAAGTTGGTGACATTTTGCAACATCAATCTTTTTCCATTCTTCAACAATGACCTCTTTTAGTGACTGGATGCTGGATGGAGAGTGATGCTCAACTTGTCTCTTCAGAATTCCCCAAAGAAAATAATTTCTTTACACCACAAAGGTGAAGGCTACAAGAAGATCAGCAAAGCTTTACTTATCAGTCAGAATACTGTCGCAAAAGTGGTACAAAAATTTAAGAAAGATGGAACTGCAACCATCTCACAGAGACGTCCAGGTCATCCACGGAAGTTAACACCTCGACAGGAGCGTCGTCTGATGAGAAGGGTTGAAGAAAATCGGCATGCAAGTTCATTGCAGTTATCTAAAGAAGTAGAAAGCCAAACTGGGGTGACTATTTCCCGTGACATAATACGGCGTACACTGCAGAGGAATGGCATGCGTGGATGCCGTCCACGAAAGAAGCCTCTCCTAAAGCCCAGGCACAAAAAAAGCCCACCTAGAGTTTGCCAGGGCCCATGGTGACAAAAATGAAGACTACTGGGACTCTGTACTCTGGAGTGATGAGACCAAGATAAATGTTTTTGGAACTGATGGCTTCAAAACTGTATGGCGTCGCAAAGGTGAGGAATACAAAGAAAAATGCCTGGTGCCTACAGTGAAACATGGTGGTGGCAGCATCCTTATGTGGGGCTGCATGAGTGCTGCTGGTGTCGGGGAGCTGCATTTCATTGATGGCATCATGAATTCACAGACGTATTGCTCTAGACTGAAAGAGAAGATGCTACCATCACTCCGTGCCCTTGGTCATCGTGCACTTTTCCAACAAGACTAAACACACATCTAAGGCCACTGTTGGATTTCTGAAGAAGAACAGGGTGAAAGTGATTCAGTGGCCAAGTATGTCTCCTGATCTGAACCCAATCGAACACCTATGGGGAATTCTGAAGAGACAAGTTGAGCATCACTCTCCATCCAGCATCCAGTCACTAAAAGAGGTCGTTGTTGAAGAATGGAAAAAGATTGATGTTGCAAAATGTCGCCAACTTGTTCATTCCATGCCTAGAAGACTTGGTGCTGTCATTAAAAATCATGGAGGCCATACAAAGTACTAGATGTAGTAGTTTTTGTTGTGGGGTGTACTCATTTTTGCACCACCCTAATTTGAGTAAAATTGAAAAAGGTGTAATCTAAGTTATATTATTAACCTTACTTTCCCGTTATAAGTTAAACAGATGTTATATTAAACTTTGTCTTGTCAACATTTTGGAAATTGTTTGTGTTCATTGAGATGGTGTTTAAAATGTTACTTTTCAAAGGGGGTGCACTCATTTACGCTGAGCACTGTGTGTATATATGTATGTATATATATATATATATATATATATATATATATATATATATATATATATATATTAGTATATAACGCTTTGAATGTCTATAGTATTCCAGCTAATTGGCTTGCATGGCCTGAATCCTTTTTCCTTGGACAGTGTTGGGATATTGTTCACACAGAGTCGGGTTTGAGTCGAACGTGACCTGTGTAGCCTGAGAGCACAGCCTGTAGATTCCTTTCAATGCAGTCGGGCTCAAAATGCTCTTCACAAACAACGGAATTTCTCCCAGAGGAGAGAGTTTGTTTCTAAAGTGTGACCTATTCCCAAGTTGCATAGTCACTGTTTAGGAAGTCGTTTACGTCGCTCGGTTGTTGGTGATGGAACACAGAAAAAGGGCTTTCCCTTATTATCACGTTTATCACCTCGCCCGGAACGGAGTCCACCAGGAGGTGAGGTATTGTCTTTGGTCGGTTTTTTTTGTTTATTTTTTTGTTAGTAACATTATGGGGAAATGGCTGGACCAATCTTCATGAAACTTTCAGGATAGAGGGGGATTGGTCTCAAATAGAACCTCCAACATTTTGAGAGTCATCCGGTCAAGGTCACCAAAAAGGTCAAAATTGTTTTTTTCACGATATCTTCCTTCTGGTTCCGACTCTGATTCTATTTATCTTTCTCACAAACACACGTGATTGTAGTTCTGACTGTAATGCTCTCTTTCACAAACATCCATCCATCCATTATCTGTAGCCACTTATCCTGTTCTACAGGGTCGCGGGCGGGCTGGATCTCATCCCAGCTGACTATGGGTGAGAGGCGGGGTACACCCTGGACAAGTCGCCAGGTCATCACAGGGCTGACACACAGAGACAAACAACCATTCACACTCACATTCACACCTACGCTCAATTTAGAGTCACCAGTTAACCTAACCTGCATGTCTTTGGACTGTGAGGGAAACCGGAGCACCCGGAGGAAACCCACATGGACACGGGGAGAACATGCAAACTCCGCACAGAAAGGCCCTTGCTGACCACTGGGCTCGAACCCAGAACCTTCTTGCTGTGAGGTGACAGTGCTAACCACTACACCACTGTGCCACCCAAGATGAGACATATGAGATATAAAATCATTATCAACATATATGTATAAAATAAGTGCTGCCAAGTGAGATTTGTTTTGCCTGGCAACCAGGGCAGGAATTTCATGAGGGCCTCTCAATTTGGCCTTGTGCCCTTGGAAAAAAATATCTGTTGTAAGGCCACAGTGGCCTTGATGCCCTGTGGTTTTGTAGTCTGCCTCGTGACTGCCAATAAGCTTTAACATCACCTGCGTCTATTGCAGACCTGTTTACTCCTACGATTTGTCCGTAGTTCCTACGATTTTTCAAAACAAAATACGGACTACGAATTCTTGTCCAAAAACTATGATTTATGGCCGAAATGTTGCCAAATGTTTCATCAGGCTTTCATCTAAACGGGGGAACAGGGGCGCTGCGCCCTCTTACTCTCGGCGTGCGCCCCCTTACCGACTCCGTGAAAACATCCCAGCAACACTACGTGACAATGTGTCTGATCATCAAATACATTATAATTGCTCCAAAAATATTCCAATCATAGTAGATACACCGCCAGATGGTGCAAAAACTATCTGAATTGTTTTTTTCCAGACTGAGGCGCCATGTTGTTTAGTTGTTTACTTGTCACGGCTGCTCTCGCGAGATTTGACATGGGTTACATACAAGGTCAGCTGACTTGTAGAGCGAGATTTCTCGAGACTGAATGACCTTTCACCCACCGGCGCGGGAGCTTTTGACAGAAGTAGTTCGAGAGTTGTTTTTGTTGACACTTGGGCATTTAAAGATGTCATCCCGCGGCACGAAGCGGAAGAAAGCCAAAGACTGTCCAGGGCAGAAGAAGATTACTTCTTTCTTTTTCAATGTTGACAGACAATTTGTTACAATTTCCCTCTCAGATAGCCTCAGAATGTCCCATTGGAGCATTTTTCAAAGGCTTTGCACAGCGGGGGGGGGGACAACCGGCACTATCTCCCCCCCCTGCTTCGCTCCCTCGCCATGGTGAGCGCCCTCATACTAAATTTTTCTAGAAAAAACCCTGTTCATGACTTACTTTATAATCATATTTATTGTGGGAATCGAACATCGATCGTATAGTCATGGGTGTGGCCATGTTTAATCACGTTTAAGCCACGTTTACTGTACATTGCATTGTGGGAAGGTTCCATTGTTTCAACTTTGGTTTCTGAGCACACAATCATGGCGGCTGCGAAGCAAAAGGCCGATGGCATTATTGATAGTCCTGCAAAGAAATACCAGAAGTCGTCGCAAAAATATAAAGACTCCTATCACGATCTGTGGCCATGCCTTACATCATCTAAGAAAGGGAACATGTACGTTCATTGCAACGTTTGTAATGTAGATTTTTCTTGTCCGCACGCGGGTCAGAATGCCATAATTGAGTTGCCATAAATGCATGTTCAGTTATTAACCAATGTCAAACTTTGTTAACTTGAAATTAAAGTTTTTTGATGTTGACATTTTTTTCTTGTTTTGTCAAGTTGCCAGGTATCAATGACTTGTGATTTGTTAGTAAAGAGTGTGAGATCAGTATAGCTGCCAATCAAGTATTAAGTAGCCTATTAGAGCATAGTATGGTCTCTGAAATATTTTTTTATTGTTGTAGCATCCAAAATAAGTATTACTGCTAGTCTTCTGGTTATTTCAGAGATACTGAAATAATGAAACGTATGAGGAGTCAACAAGTAGACCTTAGAGTCTAGGCTTGGTAATATGAGGATTATGGAGCAGATCTAGAATCTTACATGGGTTTGCTTTTTGGTTCTCACAAGTGCTTAACTTGACAGAAAAAATAAGACCAGTGCTAGATTTTAATTTTTAAAATTTTGTTCATGTAATCTATCACTTACTTTCAACTTGAATGAGTACTTTTATCTAATAGGCTGCTTTCTACTTTTTGTCTTCGATACACTACATAGATTGGACCCCAGTAAAATTCCTACTGACAGCTTACCAAAACTACTGACAAGATACTGCAAGACTACTGACAGGGCAAATTTGGGGTAAACAGGTCTGCTATTGAGAAAAAAAAATGTCTTTTGATGACATTCTGGATTCTTATTGGGCAACTCATCAGTGGTGGCTTGGACTCGAGCCTGGCATGAACCGCTCCGACGTGCTATAATGACACCAATCTATCACCAGCCAATCAGGAGACTTAATCAAATGCATTCCCCGCCCACTTGTGTCCGCGTCTGAGACATTGAATTTTCTCAGAAGGAGGGAAGAAGTTGACTGAGGTAAGACTGTGTGATAAATTAACTAACGAATAAGATAGGAATTTCAACATATAGGGCTTAAGTTTGTTAGCGTTAAATAAGCATTGCTTGTACAGTAACGTCGTTACAACGCTGACCCACTTTTAACGTGCCAAGTACCGACTGTAGCCGCTAACAAATGCTAATTAGCTTGCTGTCAAGTTTTTCCTTTGTCGAGCTTTAAGCGTAAGGTCATGTTCCTACTGCTTGTTCCTGCTGTAATATGATGCGTGATGTGTGCTGTTGTCTGTTCATAGCCACTTTTTTAATCTATGCAGTTAGCATTGTTTTGTTACTAGTATTGTATGTTTCTTTTTGCTGTTTAACCGAAGTGTAACTGCTGCCATCTTGACAAGATCACCATCGCAAGAGATTTTCATCTCATTGTTTTTGGCATCATTACAACATTAACATTTACTTTTATTCATTTACCCCCCAGTAATAATTATGCCAAGCAAGCACAGACTTGTCTTGAGTTTTGAGTCAATCACAATAGGGCAGCACTGTGGCCTGAGGTAAAACATGATAGTTTAAGTTTGTTTAAATTACAAAAATGAGTAACCCAATGACTGTGTCATATACTCTTCATATACTCACACTGTTTAAGTAATGCAATAAAACTAATCTTTAAAAGTGGAATTTACTCAAACTGTTTGTGTTGAATGAACTTTGGGGTTAACAGTGTAATAGTGTTGCAGTGTTCCGCAAATTTGCAATTTAATATTTCAGATCTTGAGACATGAAAGTGCTATTTTAAAAAATAAAAGGTCAGAAATGTTTTCTTTGTCGTCTGTTTAGTTCATTTTAATTCCTCAATAATTTTCCTTGATTGAGAAATCAGTCTGGGCTCTTATGGGTTAATCAGTAGCCTGCATGCTAGTATATGTTCCATTTACAGTCAAACATTTTGATGGACTCCAGACTCAATTTTGATTAATCAAAAATCTGCGTAGTAGTACAGTCTGAAGATGCTCTCGCACATTCAGTGTCAATTGAACAAAAATTATGGGAGGATATAGGTTTAATAAGGCCAGCCTTAAAATTATTCTTGTTGGCGGTAAGGCGGCCAGGTGGGCTGAAACTTCCCTAAAAAATGGCCGGGTGGATGATTTGGTAGTAAAAAAAAAATATATATATATAGCGGCTGGGTGGGAAGAAAATCTACAAAAAAAAAAGATCGTTCTCAGACACCATTCTGTGGCTGCAAAATTATTGACGCTTTCAGACTCCATACTAGTAATTACTGTCTAAGGACTGATAGTACCTTTGATCTGGTCATTTAACTCAATGATGAATGTCCGACATTCAGTAAAACATATCGTATACCCAGAACAAAATTTTGCAATGACCACTATGCTGTATTTCTTCCAAATTATAGTACGAACGAAAAAATATTACCCGTGATATACCATGATAGGTGGGATTTTTTGCTACATGAGCTTGAATGCAGGTACCCTTAAAACATGCATTTTTTTGGAACTGAGCGCACGTCAACAACTACTATATATTGTTGTGTCTGTAGCAAAACTGACTCGCAATCAAACCCCCAGAATCATGACATGTTTTCCGTGACTGTCACTCTCTTTGATGCACCATAAATGTTTTTTTTTCTCCTGAAAAAAAAAATTTCAATATAGGCCAGTCAAGAAACACGGCTTCTAAATAATGGCCATTTTGAGTGAAACAGTCACTGATTGGCTAATTTTGGTGCTTCCGGTCCTTACTATCCAACGACATTAGATGCAAAACGTGTTCCTATTGGTGGATTTTTGTACCGGCGATTCTCATTGGCTGAATTTTTAAGCATCATCAAAACAACAAAAATGGCGGAAGCAGTGGATCCAACAGCACTGATTTCGGTCACGATTGTGACTGACAGCAATGAGATGAAAAAAATGTAAAAAAATTGTGTGGTAAGGTGAATAGCAAGAAATCATTTGTAGATATCCTCAAAGATGTAGCCGAAAAACTGCTGCCAGACACTGAGATTGATTATGCCAAGTGTGATACCGTGTCAGTTGGTGCCAAGTTTGATGGCATGGGCAAGGGGGCCCGACTCGACATCGATATATTCCAGATCCAGTGATGGATGATTCTGGTCACTACAAGAATTTCACAGATGTACTTGGTACAGCCACCACTGATCAGAACAGGCCATCGGTTCGCTGAAGAACAAGTGAGTATATACACAAACATAAATATATATATAAATTAAATATCAAGCATTGAAATGTCAATATCATGTGGAATAAAGTATATCTGGGTCATTTTGTTTCAGGGGTGTCCAGCATCTACACTGACAGGACAGAATGTCAGACACATCACTTCTTGTGCAGAATGCCAGAAACCTCACTGCATATATGCCACAAAAGAGCTTTCATCAAGACAGACAACAAGCCTGAAGAAACTCCTGAGTTTCCATGAGTACATTTGTGGGAGCATCATAATACCAGAAGGTAAATTTTCACTCCGGTTATTTGTTGATATTAGTTCAGAAAATATACATTATTTTGGTGAAAAATAAATTAACTGCATTTCATTTCAACACAGTTCTTATTTTATCTGCAGAACATGTGCTTCACAAGGTCGTCTTCTCTCAACTGGGGATTTCTTGTTCAAGCCCAGTGGAGAGAGCTTTTTATGCATCCAAGTTTGGCAGCCCAAGCACTTGTGCATTCTGTTCTTCCAGTACAGGAAATATTGACCAGACACTAAAGAAGCAATTCAAAACTGTTCTTCTTGTATGCCTGGACTGTTTGGCGAAGGGACACAAAGCTCTGATGTGTGGTCCTCTGGCTAGAGCAAAAAGGAAGAAATGAACATTCATTGCAAGAAATGTCTGAAATTCAGTGTATTTTTCATGCTGAAGTTAATAAAATTATCGTTGGTTGCAATGTATGTTTTTATCTTGGCTTTATACAGTAATTCACAAGTGATTTGCAAATACTGAGGGCCTGAGATGGAAAAAAAAATCCCCGCAAATCCCTGGTGGCTCTGAGAGGCTAAAAAAAAATTTGCTGCCTGCCTGGTGAATTTTATTTGGTCATGTTACCCCCAACAAAGATTTTTTTTAAGGCTGGCCTAAGTTTTACAATTTTTGAAGTGAGTGATGGATTAATAAGTTTAGATGTGTTCAATATTTTCTTAACTTCAGACATAATAGTGTAGGAGATGTTTCTTTACCTGCTTGATTGTTTCGACTGAGACTCCAATCTTCCTCAGAAGAGTCATTAGTCCTTAAATTAAATTCATTATAGACGTGAACTTAAAATCATTGTTATTTTATGGCCTTGGTGCCCTGGCTTTTGGCCTTCGTGCCCTCAAAAATTGACAGCACAAAAGGCCAAGTGGCCCCACCCCTAAAATGACGAAATTCCAGGCCTGCTGGCAACACTTATTTTTGTAACCATGGGCTTTACATTCCTGTGTTTTTCAGCATTGTTTTGTCCATCCGGCTCCATCACAGTGCCAGGAGCAGTGAGCCAATCAGGATACAGGAAAACTATCAATGATACTACATCATGCTGAGCTTTGACACCACCCACAAAATGACAATATGGCTGTGCCCTTGAGTGGAAAATGAGTGAGCAGGAATACAAAAGAATTTTAAGGCACTGCTTTATGTGACACAGTGTGAAACTACAGGGGAGTCAAAATGCATTTGTGCAAAATGTGTAATATGTCCAGCCTGTCTTTATTTTTCACAGTAGGGACACTTTAAATGAGCAGCATGGTGGTTCTCACCTGTCGTCATGGGAACAGACAAGTCATACAGACAAGGGTCCAACAGCTGCACTGAAAATGACAGAGGCGGCACACCGAGGACCCTGGAGCCACTTTGAGGCTCCAGACTAGTGTGTGTGTGTGTGTGTGTGTGTGTGTGTGTGAGAGAGAGAGAGAGAGAGAGAGAGAACAGATTTAGTCACAGGTTCTACCCATTGAGCTCTATATAAAAATCTGGAGAGCTCAGAGCCCATTCCCCGCTGTAGAGACGAGTGAAGCCATCTGGCCACCATCTTACCACTCACATCGCATGGATTTGGTTTGTGTGTTAAAGCATCATATCCGATCAAATTTGCCCCAAGAAAAGTATCTCCTCACTTTTCCCCCTTTCATTCCCTTCTCTTATTTTCTCCACATTTTAATTTTTTGAATGGCTCTTTTACTACTATAATGATTTTTTTTGAAGATTATTTCAAAACTATGGTTTGACAAAAATAAATTATCATTAAATCTAAGCAAAACAAAGATCATGTTGTTTGGGAGACACAGAATAGATTGTAATGTATAATTGATAATAGACAATACTAAGATAGAAATGGTACAGGAAATTAAATTTCTTGGTGTGATTTTGGATCATAAAGTCTGCTGGAAACCTCATGTAGGATACGTACGAGCAAAACTGGCAAAGTGCTCGGCAATTCTGTGGAAAACAAAACATATTCTTGATTGCAAATCTTTGCATACTCTATATTACTCGTTATTTTTGCCATATCTGACTTACTGTGTCAAAGTCTGGGAAAACACCTACAAAACCACTCTGCAGCCGATATGTACAATACAGAAAAGAGCAATAAGGACAATAAACAAAACAGGATACAGAGATCACACAAACTCACTATTCATAAAATCACACATGTTGAAATTTATGGATCTGGTCAAATTCAGAACAGCACAAATAATGTACAAAGCGAGAAATAATCTATTGCCAAAAAATATACAAGGAATGTTTAGTGAGAGAGAGGGGGGATATAATCTAAGGGGAGACCTAAATTTTAAAAAACCAGAGGTTCGAACAAATATGAAAAGCATGTGCATATCGAGCTGTGGGGTGACTTTATGGAACAGACTGGAGACAGAAATAAAACAAAGTGCAAATATAAATCTGTTTAAAAAAAGGTACAAAAAATATTTTTAAACAAGTATATGGAAGAGGAAGTATGTTAGCGGAGGATGATGAGGGATAAATCTATAAATAGAATAGGGTTGATTGTTATATTAGAACTAACTTAGTATATGGTATATATTTATTTATGGGGATAGTTTATATATTTATATTTACAGGGATAGGTATTTATTTTTGTAATTATATATTTATATAGATATTTATGAAGTGTATATGTGGTATATATATATATATATATATATATATATATATTTTTTTTTTTTTTTTTTTTTTTGTAGTTATATATTTAGATATATATTTATGATGTGTATACAGTGGTGCTTGAAAGTTTGTGAACCCTTTAGAATTTTCTATATTTCTGCATAAATATGACCTAAAACATCATCAGATTTTCACACAAGTCCTAAAAGTAGATAAAGAGAACCCAGTTAAACAAATGAGACAAAAATATTATACTTGGTCATTTATTTATTGAGGAAAATGATCCAATATTACAAGATGGTGTAGGGTGATATCACCTATGTGAATGGTGGCTCCCTGTGGTACACTAAGGAACACCGTTTGGTTTGGGATTTTCATTCTGGTGGCTGTGTCGTGCTGATCGTATGACATCAAGACTTCAGTTTTTGGAGTGTTAACAACCCACCGATTACCAGCTCTCTCTACTCTAGTTCCCATATCCTCATCCTTTGCGGACATTTGACCTACACACTTTTGTTTGGGCGCTTTTGCCCTCAAACCACACAGGCGATCTGTAGTGTCTCTAATGAATGGGTTGCTTGGGCAGACCCAGTGGATGTCTTTAGTGGAGGTGCACATCTCTAGGTTGGGAATAAAGTAGACAGAGGGGCTGTCATCATAGAATGCTACCATGGGTGGTGTCTGTATGCATATACGGACATTGTTTTTCCAGAAGCCCACATTGAGGACAGAATTGAGTCTATATATGTTGTTTTTCTCAATAACGGGTAGGTTCAGCATGAATCCTATCTCTAAGTCTTGTGGATTCACAAAAATGGGAATAGCACTGCCAAGACTATAGGCCAGGTGTATTTGTGATGAATACACATTAGTAGTAGTAGCGGATTTTAGTATTTTATCTACCATGCTAAGGGGTATCAGACACAGTGGGATTTTACCACTACTCAGGGTACTGATTGAGCTGCTAATTTCCCTAAGCAGATCTTGCATCAAATCCCTTACTACCTGGACGTATTTGATCTCGTTCTTGATTATTTTGGCCAACTTGTCTACGGCATGCACAATGTTATTGTGGTAAATGTGACTGGGAATGTTAGTGTACGCTTATGGGTGAGTGAGGCTTACAAGCTAGGTGGACAGGATGGGCCTATCGTCCACCCCCTTTTTGGAGTGAGGACTGTTCAAAAGGCTTGATTCGATTGCTATGGACCCATCGATATAAGGGCGTTTGATTAGGCCTGGATGTCCTAATGCGATATGCGACGGGGGACAGTTTTCCCACGATCAAAAGGTCCCAACCAGTGTGGTAGGAACTTCTTTGAGACTCCTACTGGCTTGGTAAAGTTGAAGTATAGGACTTTGTCGCCTATTTGATATTCGTGATGGGAGGCTTTTCGGTCATAGTAGGCCTTTTGTCCTTTTACGCTCGTTTCGAGATTCTTTTGGGCCCATGCAAAGGTTGACTGTAGGTGGCGTTGTAGGTCGGTGACATATTGATGTGTGGTGTATGCAGTTGCGACGCTCATGTCCTCTGGTCTGTACAGGAGATGCAGTGGGAGAACCATCTCCCGCCCAGTCATCATCTCAAAGGGTGTGACTCCAGTGGCGCGATGAGGGGTGGACCTAATGGCTATTAGCACCAAGGGAAGTTTCACATCCCAATCTTTACCATGGTGGGTGACATACTTCCGCAGCATGCTCACAATGGTTTGATTGGCTCATTCAACCTGACCAGAGGATTGAGGGTGGTATGCAATATGGAATTTTGCCTCAATGCCTAACATGTTCCACAGCACAGCCATTACACCAGCAGTGAAATGGGTGCCTTTGTCTGAGTCGATGGATAGAGGGAGGCTTTTCTGCACAAATATGGGGCAGGAATGGCTTTGACACAGCGTGTCAAACAAAGTCTGGCTGATGGCTGACTTCTCAGACCAAAGCATCATAGCTGCATTGAGGACCGTGGTCCCATTGACTCGCACTTCACCTGATAGGATAGGGCAGTACATAGCTGAGGTTGAGTTACTCAAGGAACAAAGGAAAGAGGTGTGGTTTTCCAAAGAATTGTGGCCACTAGGGGGACTCGCAATGTCGGGTTTTTCGACACCAGACTCGGTGTACAAAGACATGAACTGAAGTTCATTGGAAATTTGGTCTCCCGTGGCGCTTGGTTGGTCGGTGTCTGCACTAATCTCATCGCAACGAGCTTGTGCATGTTTTGTGGGATCCAACGACTGTGGGGTCGTGATTTGGGCCCATAATTGACTGCGACAACAATCAATGAGTGGCGCCAACCTGTCGAGTAGGTCTTGGCCAATCAGTAGTTTTTCCATACCCACAGAGCAGATGTAAGTAGGATGTATGATTGACATGCCTTGGAATGTGAGTTCCAACCATGCCATTTGTGTTACTGGGGCTTTGTTCTGCATGAAGTTGACCAAGTTTATGTTGCAGGGCTTGGTTGGGATTGGGTCACCTTGTGAGAGCCATGTCTGAGAGATGGTGGCGAAGACTTTAGCGCACATGAATGTGATCTCCGATCCAGTATCTAGAAGGGCTTGGAGAGTGATTGTACCCTCGACCACCATGGGGGTGTAAATGCGCTTAGCATTGCCCCTTCTAACTAGATCACCTAAGAACTGCATCAGAGGTGCATTTTGTGTGTTTGCCTTCACCACCGGGGGGGCCCTACATCCTGACCATCGCCTGCTGTTTCACAGGGATCTCCTCCCCATTTCACGAGATATACTCGTGGTTCCTGGCCTAGTCATGCCTGCGGGTGGCCTTTGTCATCTTTCTTGGGCTCTTTTGTTTTATCTGTTGAGGGGTCTGACCTCTTCTGTAACAGTCCTTTAACCTCAGCCAACTGGGCTTTCAAAGAATCCAGCTCTGAGCGGAACTTACCAGGTTGGTCTGAGTCACTGTGTCGGTCACCTCTACCCCTACGTGTAGAGCTACGGTCAGAGCGCTCCTGCCGTCTCTGGCCAGAGCGGGGATGACGATCTTGCTGCCAACCGCCTTGTTCCTTATGACCCTTTTCATATGATGAGCGGTTGCCATGGTCACTGTGGCCTTGCCCTCGGTCTCTCCTGGCCTTACCTTACTGATTCTTCCACTCACCCTGGTGATGGCTCAGCAAGGGGCGGTTCGGACCGGGATTTCTCCAGGTGGGTCCCCCTGGTGGAGCTTCACCTCCTTCTAAGGCCAGCAGGGGCCTGTCTGCACCCTGGAGACTAAGGACCCTGGGTTCATCATCGTTTCTGTCTGTGGCTTTGACAATGGTCTCCCAAGTCATTTGGGCTAGTTGCCTAATTTCCCTCATCGAGTAGAAACCTTGTCGACACGTCAGTGTGACTTGAGTCCCCACGCTTGGGTGGAGGTTATGTAAGAAGAGGGATTTGAAGCCTCTATCTTCTTCCAAGCCTGGTGCGCTACTACCCTGGAAATAGGCAGTACGTAGCCATCTATAATATTCACGAGGCGCCTCAGACCATTTCTGTTTAATTTGCATTGCACACAATGTCGCGGAGGTTTCATTCGTGTACGGCGCATATTCTTCCCTCATGTAATTGTGAAGTTTCGAATAGCTATCGCGAACGTCTGGGGGTAGTGTCTCTAAAAAGGCACGAACGCTGCTACTGGAGGTCTTCCAGATCAGTTTAAGTTTCTCTCATGTTGTGGCTTTCGGCAGGTCAATTTCTCGCAAATAATCATTTACATTTGTTCTTTTACAGTGGTGCTTGAAAGTTTGTGAACCCTTTAGAATTTTCTATATTTCTGCATCAATGTGACCTAAAATATCATCAGATTTTCACACAAGTCCTAAAAGTAGATAAAGAGAACCCAGTTAAACAAATGAAACAAAAATATTGTACTTGGTCATTTATTTATTGAGGACAATGATCCAATATTACATATCTGTGAGTGGCAAAAGTGTGTGAACCTCTAGGAATAGCAGTTAATTTGAAGGTGAAATTAGAGTCAGGTATTTTCAATCAATGGGATGACAATCAGGTGTGAGTGGGCACCCTGTTTTATTTAAAGAGCAGGGATCTATCAAAGTCTGAGCTTCACAACACATGTTTGTGGAAGTGTATCATGGCACAAACAAAGGAGATTTCTGAGGACCTCAGAAAAAGCGTTGTTGATGTTCATCAGGCTGGAAAAGGTTACAAAACCATCTCTAAAGAGTTTGGACTCCACCAATCCACAGTCGGCCTCGAAGAAATTCTGGCAAACCGTCCGGCGCCTCAGGAGGGGGAAGCAGTACTCTGCCAACACTGTTTACAGTGCGGGTGGGGAGCTGTTGACCTCGACTGGGGACATTGTCGGGCGGTGGAAGGAATACTTTGAGGATCTCCTCAATCCCACCGTCATGTCTTCCACTGAGGAGACTGAGGCTGATGACTCAGAGGTGGACTCGTCCATTACCCAAGCCGAAGTCACTGAGGTGGTTTGCAAGCTCCTCGGTGGCAAGGCACCGGGGGTGGATGAGATCCGCCCTGAGTATCTCAAGTCTCTGGATGTTGTGGGGCTGTCTTGGTTGACACGCCTCTGCAACATCGCGTGGCGGTCAGGGACAGTGCCTCTGGAGTGGCAGACTGGGGTGGTGGTCCCTCTTTTTAAGAAAGGGGACCGGAGAGTGTGCCCCAATTATAGGGGAATCACACTTCTCAGCCTCCCAGGGAAGGTTTACTCCAGGGTACTGGAGAGGAGAATTCGACCAATAGTCGAACCTCGGATCCAGGAGGAACAATGCGGTTTTCGTCCTGGTCGCGGAACACTGGACCAGCTCTATACCCTTCATAGGGTGCTCGAGGGTTCATGGGAGTTTGCCCAACCAGTCCACATGTGCTTTGTGGATCTGGAGAAGGCATTCGACCGTGTCCCCCGTAGTATTCTGTGGGGGGTGCTTCGGGAGTATGGGGTTCGGGGCTCTTTGCTAAGGGCTGTCCGGTCCCTGTACGAACGGAGCAGGAGTCTGGTTCGCATTGCCGGCAGTAAGTCAGACCTGTTCCCAGTGCATGTTGGACTCCGGCAGGGCTGCCCTTTGTCACCGGTTCTGTTCATAATTTTTATGGACAGAATTTCTAGGCGCAGCCAGGGGCCAGAAGGAATCCTGTTTGGGAACCACAGGATTTCATCTCTGCTTTTTGCGGATGATGTTGTCCTGTTGGCTTCTTCAAACCAGGACCTTCAGCATGCACTGGGGCGGTTTGCAGTCGAGTGTGAAGCGGCTGGGATGAGAATCAGCACCTCCAAGTCCGAGGCCATGGTTCTCGACCGGAAAAGGGTGGCTTGCCCTCTCCAGGTTGGTGGAGAAGTTCTGCCTCAAGTGGAGGAGTTTAAGTATCTCGGGATCTTGTTCACGAGTGAGGGAAGGATGGAGCGTGAGATCGACAGGCGGATCGGTGCAGCCTCCGCAGTGATGCGGTCGCTTTACCGGTCCGTTGTGGTGAAGAAGGAGCTGAGCCAAAAGGCGAAGCTCTCAATTTACCGGTCGATCTACGTTCCGACTCTCACCTATGGTCATGAGCTTTGGGTAATGACCGAAAGGACAAGATCGCGGATACAAGCGGCCAAAATGAGTTTCCTTCGCAGGGTGGCTGGGCGCTCCCTTAGAGATAGGGTGAGAAGCACAGTCACTCGGGAGGAGCTCGGAGTAGAGCCGCTGCTGCTCCACATCGAGAGGAATCAGCTGAGGTGGCTCGGGCATCTTTTTCGGATGCCTCCTGGACGCCTCCCTGGGGAGGTGTTCCAGGCATGTCCCCCCGGGAGGAGGCCCCGGGGAAGACCCAGGACACGCTGGAGGGACTATGTCTCTCGGCTGGCCTAGGAACGCCTCGGTGTTCTTCCCAAGGAGCTGGCCGAGGTGTCTGGGGAAAGGGAAGTTTGGGCTTCCCTGCTTAGACTGCTGCCTCCGCGACCCGGTCCCGGATAAAGCGGAAGAAGACGAGACGAGACGAGACAATCCACAGTCAGACAGATTGTGTACAAATGGAGGAAATTCAAGACCATTGTTACCCTCCCCAGGAGTGGTCTACCAGCAAAGATCACTCCAAGAGCAAGACGTGTAATAGTCGGCGAGGTCACAAAGGACCCCAGGGTAACTTCTAAGCAACTGAAGGCCTCTCTCACATCAGCTAATGTTAATGTTCATGAGTCCACCATCAGGAGAACACTGAACAACAATGGTGTGCATGGCAGGGTTGCAAGGAGAAAGCCACTGCTCTCCAAAAAGAACATTGCTGCTCGTCTGCAGTTTGCTAAAGGTCACGTGGACAAGCCAGAAGGCTATTGGAAAAATGTTTTGTGAATGGATGAGACCAAAATAGAACTTTTTGGTTTAAATGAGAAGCATTATGTTTGGAGAAAGGAAAACACTGCATTCCAGCATAAGAACCTTATCCCATTTGTGAAGCATGGTGGTGGTAGTATCATGGTTTGGGCCTGTTTTGCTGCATCTGGGCCAGGACAGCTTGCCATCATTGATGGAACAATGAATTCTGAATTATACCAGCGAATTCTAAAGGAAAATGTCAGGACATCTGTCCATGAACTGAATCTCAAGAGAAGGTGGGTCATGCAGCAAGACAATGACCCAAAGCACACAAGTCGTTCTACCAAAGAATGGTTAAAGAAGAATAAAGTTAATTGTTTGGAATGGCCGAGTCAAAGTCCTGACCTTAATCCAATTGAAATGTTGTGGAAGGACCTGAAGCGAGCAGTTCATGTGAGGAAACCCACCAACATCCCAGAGTTGAAGCTGTTCTGTATGGAGGAATGGGCTAAAATTCCTCCAAGCCGGTGTGCAGGACTGATCAACAGTTACCGGAAACGTTTAGTTGCAGTTATTGCTGCACAAGGGGGTCACACCAGATACTGAAAGCAAAGGTTCACATACTTTTGCCACTCACAAATATGTAATATTGGATCATTTTCCTCAATAAATAAATGACCAAGTATAATATTTTTGCCTCATTTGTTTAACTGGGTTCTCTTTATCTACTTTTAGGACTTGTGTGAAAATCTGTTGATGTTTTAGATCATATTTATGCAGAAATATAGAAAATTCAAAAGGGTTCACAAACTTTCAAGCACCACTGTATTACCAGGATCGAATCGCTCAACATCTTTGGCAAGTAGGTCAATTTGCCGTTTGCGAAGGGCTTGGTGCATGTCCTTGTGCGACCTCCTTCGCTCTCCTGAGTACTCACTATCTGAGCTACTCTGGTATTGCTCCCGTTTCACACTAGATTCGTAGTCTGATTCATCCAAAGATGGATCAGGGATACTGTAGCGCACTGACCTGGGTGTGCTATGGGCCTGGGCTCGGGATGAGCGCAGTATGTCTCCACCCTGGCTAAATGACGAAGGAGTCGTGTAGTGAGTTGATGGAGTTTGGCGGGATGTCTGGTCCTCGACCAGGTAATCCACGGTGTCCGGCTCGGATGCCTCTTCCCGCTCTGAGCCTCAGCGCATTGCTGGGGGTCTTTCACGCCCCTCGTGCCCTTCTTGGGGGGTCTGCTCCTTGGCAGCCCTCTTGGCAGCCATTTCGGCTTTCTCTAGCCTTTTGGCGCAATCATCAAGGGAGTTTTTCTAGAGCTCATGCTCCCTATATAAATCATTGTTATCAGCTGCCAGCTCGGCATTGCTGGTGGTCAGCCTGTCAACCTCTCCACGGAGGTATCTGATTTCTAAATCAGTATCTTGGAAGTGTAACAGGAATAGCCTACCTAGTGCCTCTTGGACACTAATAGTTGTTCTTTTTGGATCTCTCATATGTTTTATTGAGTTATCTATGTTATTTTGGCATTCACGCTTACTCATGTTCCTAATGTTTGCTTTTTCGGAGGCAGAGCAGTGAATGAGGTCTGCGATGACATCAAAGAGAGACACGTCTTGAGCATTGTCTTCAGTCTCTGAGACACGAGGGGATGCCATTTTACTTAGGTTGGATATTAGGTAATTAATCAATCAATGAGTTAATTTATTAATTAATTATTATTAGTTAATATTAACTATGTAATTAATTAATCAATTAATAAAGTTTGTTTTTGTTTGGAAATGCTATCTCTTATCCTAAGTTATTAATAGGTTATTAGTATTTTGTGATATGGTTATCACACTACTGTTAACCATTTAACACAACTGGGGATATACCTTCGCAGGTGCTTAATCAAACTGATAATTTATCTGTTGTTGCAACAATATTCAAGAAGTCAACAAACCAATCTCCTCACACGGGGCACCAATAAATATGTGGGTGCAATTGGTCTTAAGTGATCAGTCTCATTAAATCAGTCTCATTAAATCAGTCTCAATAATAATATCATTAATTTTGGTGTTTAATAATAAATTACCAAACAGCTGAATTATGGTATATTCCAAATTATTATGATCACTACTGATGCAGCAATAATGTATTACTTACCGTATTACATAGACACTACAGCCAATAGCATTCATATACACTTGGGTGAAGGCAATTTGGAGTTCTTTGAGATTGTGTGACTTCAAGGATACAGTAGCAAAAACGGACAAGCACAGTTTAACAGAATAATTGAATTTATTATAACAACGATACTAAATGGGTAATAGCAGTTGAATACATTCAATATGGTCAGCAGCAATATATATATATATATATGGCACAAACAGTGAGGTGTGTATATGTGTGTGTGTGTGTGTGTGTGTGTGTGTGTGTGTGTGTGTGTGTGTGTGTGTGTGTGAGTGTGTGTGAGTGTGTATGAGAGGATGCGCTGTAAGGTTTGGAATGTTATCTAAGGTGTTGGAGGGAAGGGAAAATCACCTCGTGGTTTTCTTGAGACAAAAGAATTCGTCGTGGTTGCTAATCCCACTACCCTATAACGTTACCAAATCCACTGAAATCTTGATGAGGTCAAAATGTGTGTAATAATGAAATTAAGGGATGTTAGAAAAGATAGAAAAGAGCATGCAACAACCTATCTATTAAAACAACGGAGAGAGAACAATGTAGAACCACAATGATCAACTCGACACTCTAAGTGTCTACAGTGTGCACAATTAAACAGTTTCTGAGTTTAAATTCACACTACTTCATAAAGCTAATTCCTAAGACTAGTTTGCCCAAATGCCAGCCTTACTTCCAGTATCTTGCTTCCCGAAGTTTCGCAGTTTCGGGTGCTCGCGGAGGCTCACAGAAAGCTCGTGGGTCGCTTCTGTGAAAGCCCAGAGACGTCCTTGATCCGAAGCTTCATCATTCGTGAGGAAAAGTCTCTGATCAATAATGTGCACAGCGATTAAGTCAGAAGGAATCCGGTCGCTTCTAACTTTTAATTAACTGCTTGGGCTGCAGTCGTAACGTTACTTATAATAAACAAATAAAACTGGTTGTAACTCAATTGAGTGAGACGGCGCAACTTAGGTACTCTTTACTGTGGCCAGTGGTATATACGAAAGCACACTGAGTCTTCTTCCTTGCAAGGCAGACGTCGTGATTTCGGATGGTCCGATGAGTGGGGGGGGTATCTCTATACGTCTGTATGATGCGAAGATCCCCAGACAGAGAGAGCGAGTTGAGGATGACCGGGTCACTTATAGAGTCGGTCACGTGACGTGACGTAATCATGGACGCCATGACGTAGGTCATCGCGGAAGTTAGTTGATGGGATTTGTAATTCTAGACAGGACTGTGGCTGTCCCTACAATACACACACACATACATTTTATATATATATATATATATATATATATATATATATATATATATATATATATATATATATAAAACTCACCTTTGTGCCTACGATGCTCAAACTTGTCTCCGAGCTACTCGCAGAGAGGGAGAATCTCCCTCTTTGCAATTTCCCAAGTTGGAGCCTCTGCTCACGTATAAATAACATGTCCAGTTTTGTGTGTAGCTTCCTAGGCAGAGATCTGACCAAGCCGATCCGATCTGTGGGTAATATGGTGGCCAGATCGCTTCACTCTGACTGGCCACTGAGCTCTCCAGATATTTTGCGTGGTTCTACCGTACATTTTCCCCTCCCTGGCAGCAGAGGGCACCATCACCAGAACTGCTTTTTAGAGTTTATAATCTCCATGTGAAGTCTATCTTAGTCATGTATGGCTACTCAGCTAAACAATAACAGCTAAGTTAGCACCAAGCAGTGTTTCTCTCTCACACACACACATACACCTGATGTGTAGGATGTTTCAGCGCTTCAGTGTGTATGAATGAAGGACTCAGTATTCAGACACTTATATCAGTGTGTTCTGCTAATGTGTGTGTGTGTGTGTGTGTGTGTGTGTGTGTGTGTGTGTGTGTGTGTGTGTGCTGTCCTTTCAGAGCTCTTAATTGATACTTGGCTCTTGAATACACAGCCCCTGAATGCTGAAGGACACTGTGATGAACGTAACACAGAGTGTTTGAGTGCATTACATAAACCTGTGTGCGTGTTTATTATAAATGCTAAGGCCAAATAATAAGAGCTGTACACAATACAAATGATTATAATTTTCAGAAATCATTAATAGCAGAGCTTTTGCGCGGGCCAGAGCTCCATACTTAAGAAAATCTGGAAACCCATCGAGTTGATGTTTCATGGACACACAGGGATCCCAGCCAGGTCTGTCCGGCCCCACCTCTCGTGGTTCTGATTGGCTGTTTGATTTTGGCCAGAACTAGAAGCGCGAGCGCGCCTACAGAACTTATTTTTGTCTCCAGATAATTTCATATTTATGGGTTTTTTCCACCGAGAACAAGTCAAACAGGGCAACACAATAATCATCATTTTTACACACTTTAAAAAGATGTCAGAACAAGTGAACCAAGGAGAGAAAGATGAAGTGAAACCCGGGAAGAGAGAGTTCTGACAGAGGAAGAAAAGGAATGAAGCAGTGAAAGAGCGAGAGAAAGGCAAAGAAATCTTTCACAAGAAAAGCCACAAGCTGAAAGAGAAAGAAAACAGATAAAAAATGAATTAATAGAAATCAGAGGTGGAAAGAGTACTAAAATATTATACTCAAGTACAAGTACTGTTACTCTGATGAAATTTTACTTAAGTACAAGTAAAGTTACCAGACAAAAAATCTACTCTAGTAAAAGTAAAAAGTAGATCATTTAAAATGTACTTTGAGTAAAAGTAAAACGTTACTTTTAACAATGGGTGTTTTCTGCCTCCATTGTGTTGTGCAAAAATTTAAAAGAAGAGGAAACAAGGATATATGTACATCTCAACCCAGATGTTTTATTTAAAGGAAGTGTATCAAATTGAATGCTTAGGATAATGCTGCATTAAAACTGAGACAAACAAAAAAGGTCAATACACACAGTCATGTCGTTTACATCGCCCTGACCACACACAAAGCATTGTACACGAAATATGAAAGTGAAATGTTGCACTGAAATCTCGTAGCTTGCCTGTGTGCACTGTGTGTTATTGAACAATTCAATTCAAACATTATTTGTTTTGCTTAGTATTCCTTTCTGGCCTGTTGGATGTAGAATGGTAGGAGGACTGATCACGTCAGGTTGGCGAGCTAACTTGCTTGCATGATTAGCCAACCGAATAACAAACTAGTTACTGTTATGTTACAGTACCAACAGGTTGCTACTTCAACATTAGCAATGCCATCCACTATTTTTGGAATATAACCAGCCTATTGTCGGTTTTACTATGGAAAGGAAACATTATGATCAGGGGCGCAGATACGTTTTTTGAACTGGGGGGGACAAAAAACTGGGGGGACAAAAAACTGGGGGGGACAAAGCTGCCAGCAAACCAACCCCAACCCCGATATGCCTGTCAAACTTGTTGTGGGTAACCATAGCAACCAAGCTCGAGCTCGCAACCTGTGCAGTCTGCGCAGCTCAACCAACCGAATATCAGTCTTTGTTTTGTTTTATGTGAGTTGTTGCAACTATGTATACACTGCTGTGCACCTCAATAAACCGAATGGTAATTAGTCTTTTGATTTTTCCGTGAGGTTTGCCTTATGCAAAGAAAGACAGCATAGACGTTTTTTCCTCCCTATAAGTGGGGGGGACCGAACGAGGTGAATTTAAATCTGGGTGGGACAAATCCCACCCGTCCCACCCTCTATCTGCACCTGTGATTATGATGCCAATGACAATACTTACCTCAACATGCTTGCGCAGATTAGACGTCGAATTTTTGTATGCCGCAATGGTTGTCTTCTTGGGCACACAATCTGCATTGCATAATGAAACTGTCACCCTTTTCTCTACGAAGCTGAAGTGATCACGTATGTAGGGCCAGGGGTGCACTTCATTACTGGAAGAAATTGCATTTTCTGCAGGGTCGTCCACCACAGGTTCCTCGGTCTCCTCCATGTCCGCAGGGGCGCTTTATCAACACCCGTGGCCCAGGGGCTAGGCCCCTCATAGGCTACCTGTCAACCCTACCCTTACCATTGGCCAGGAAAACACTCTTATTTTATTTGCAATACATGTCAAGCATTTACAGTGTAAGCGCGTAATTAGCCTAGAAGCCTACGATAGGTTATGTTTGGCTCAGCGTAGCTGCGCAAGGCCCACGCTCACATCGCTCAACACATCCGACCATAGAGGGAGAGAAGAATGCGCGCATTAGCATTACAGAGCCAGTTCTGATTATTACCACAGACAGGACAGTGATACTGCGTAACTTTCACGCAGGGGCATGGCCAGAGATAACCACACAAGCATGCGTGCGCTAATGTAGACCTATGTGTTGTAAACATAAAACACACACACCTACAGACAAGTCCTTTTAAAAAATAAAATACATAAAAATAGCTCGGCGGCATGAAAACAAATATTCACTGCAAGACAAGGTGCCCTAGAATCGCCATCAGTTTTTAATATCTGTATGGACTTTGTTGTCAGGATTGCACAGCATGAGATATCAAAACTGTACCCAGATACAGGCTTCAAGTTCAGATATTTCATTCCAAATGAGGTATCCACAAGAGAAATGCGTACGAAAGCACAAGCATCAGGAGAGGGTTGCATAACAGAGATTCTATACGCAGATGATCAGGCCATACTCGCTGGATCCATCGAGGAGCTTCAGAATATTCTTCAGTTGTATGATAAGACCTACACCCACTTTGGTTTACAAATATCATATGTCAAAACAGAAACAATGGCTTTTAACGTCAATGAGGATATCAAATGTAAACCAAGTATCATTTCCCTTGGCGGCACTAATATTAAAAACGTCCGCACCTTTAAATATCTTGGTTATAATGTCAGCAACTGTGATGAATCCTCACACTTCCTGCATGCTAGGATAAGTGCTGCATTCATGAAATGGAATGAACTGAAACACGTTCTAACCGACCACCAAATACTACTAAAAACCCGTATAAAGTTCCTCGTGGCATGCGTTCGATCTCGTCTCCTGTATAGCACACAGGCATGGCAACTATCATCCAGTGAAATTCACAAAATTGAGGTAGTGTGGCACGGCTTCCTAAGGAAAATGATTAAAGGTGGATATAAACGAAAGCAATGCCCCTGACCAAAACAATGCCCCTGACCAAAAGAACACTACAAATGAAGATATAGACTGGAGCTACAAGATGTCCAATGCTGACCTCCGGAAACTGCCAGGAACCCAGGGTATAAAACTATCCTGCTACATACAACAACTAAAATATATTGCTCATGTTTGCCGGATGGGCAATAACCAAGTGCAAAAGCAGCTCCTGTTTGACAAAAATGGTTACAAATGGACGAAATGGGAAAATCTGCTGGGCATAGACACCCAACAGATAAGACGTATGATGATGGACAAATCAAACTTTGAGCAACTGCTGCAACTGCTACAGCAGAAGCACCCCTAGAGAGTTTAACTTTTGACAGGGGAACATGATGATGATGATGAAGGTACTTGGCTCGGCGGCCACATGAAACGTAAACACCATGGACAGCGGCCAAACTCATAACTCTACAGACCGAAATACACGAAACCAAGTCCTACTAGGGTCTGTTTTACCAATCTATGTTCAAGCATCATGCAAGTCTTCCTTCTCCTTGAATGAGACCGTGCATTCAACTGCCTTTTTGACATGACTGCATCGAAATACCACTCAACAATATTTCACGCACTCCATCAAGAAAAAAGTTAAACATGATGAATACGGGCATACTGTTTTGAGCGTACGATTTTTTAAAAAGAAACTAGCTACATCAAAGTCCTTCAATAAACCCATCCTTTAGCGCAAATGAGCTTAACCTAGTTCAAAGCATGACGCTAGCAGTAGCTGCATAAGGCAAAATCATGTGGGCCTTTCATCAACAACAAGCCACGGCGGGCAAACATTAATAATCAAGCGTCCTTACCTTAAAACATTGTCTTGACCACAGAACTTCTCAAGTATTTCACTTAAATCCACACGGGTTAACAACACACCCAACACAGCTAGCGAGAAATGTGGATCTGCGCTAGCTTTGTATTGCTATTCCCCTCAGTATGCTTACTCTGTCTGCTGCCCGAACTGTCAACATTATAGCCTACAATCTTTTCATCAATTTCTTCAGTAGATGCCGTTTTAGACATTTTATTATCCCATCAAAATATGCTATTATACTAACAGGATTATAACTCAAATCACACGACACGTATCCAAATCACAACTGATTTATTTTACTGTTGGACAGATCATAGCATATCTAGCCTAGCTGCACATAGCCTAGCTGCTGGTAGGCTGATAACTGATAAGTAGCTGATATTCTGAACAGACTGGTGATCCTTACCTTAAAAAGTCTGTGACTTTAGGCAACGATTCTATCATTACCTGCATCTCTCTCTTTTTTTCCTTTTATGCGCCCTGCTAACATGTGAACGCTTCATCTTTCAAAGTCTCTAAATTTGTGTCTCTGTAGTCTGCAGTCTTTGGCGCGCTTTCGTGCGTGACGTTACATTTTGTTACATTTTATTCTGGTCCAGTTGTGGGTGTTCGTTTCGCGAACCACATCCACCATGTCTCTTACAGCAAGCTACTGTGCGCTCATTTATTTCTAACCTTATTTCTATCCGTACATTAATGTAGGCCCACGATTCCGACAGTTTATTATTTTATTAATATTACAAGGCCCCTGATTGGCTGTGGCCCAGGGGCTTGAGCCCCCCGAAGCCCCCCCCCTTAAAGCGCCGGTGCATGTCCGCCATCGTCTGTGTGAGACTCGCGCGCGCGCGACAACTGTCCTTCCCGTGATTCATTTCCAGAACGCATTTCCCCTTCTCCGTTTTAGCCTTTTTTTTTAATTTTTATTTTTTTTTTACTCAGTAACGGTTGTGATGTAAAATGTACCGAAGTACACTACTTAAAAGAAAACATACTTAAGTAAAAGTAAAAGTACACTCTTTAAAAATTACTTGAAAAAGTATAAGTACACAAAAAAGCTACTCATGTACAGTAACGCGAGTAATGTAATTCGTTACTTTCCACCTCTGATAGAAATAATGAGTTGTAGGAATTTCATTCTAAATAGTGATGTTGGTTTTGAAATCACTGCGAAATCCTTGGGGATCTGACAAGTTGACCTGAATCCACTCAGTGTTTTCATGAATCTTGTTTCTTTTGTTTTCAAAACATTTTGCTATAAATCCCTAAACCACACTGTAGTTTATAGGAATAAAAAGAATAATGTACATGTGAGTTTGGAGAAATTTATCTTTTCGTGATAAAATTGAAATTGAAACACATCAAAGTCCATCATCTGCTGCAGGTTTCTCATCTGAATGGAAGCTCCGCTATTCGGGAGGAGCTCATTTTATATTTTATTTAACCGGCCCCTGTCCGATGTGTATTCCCTGCGCCTCCCCGGGGCCTGTTTCGGCCCTTAAATCATCTTCAGTGTTTGAAGAAGCGCGCTCAAAAAAGATATGAATAAATAAATCCCCAGTTTAGACTGTGCCATTGTTTGGTTCACGCAGAGATGATTACATCACCACTCCAGGCTGATTAAGACGCATTGTGATTGGTCAAAAGTTTGGAGCTCGTGTGGTCATTATGTGTCATCGATTTTTATTGGTCACAAGCACGCACTCGTTACACACTGGCTTCCCAAAGTCCCTTCACTGGGCTTGGATTTCAGCAAACGGAGGGATTTCTATAAAAGAGGACTTATGATAATGACACATATTCATCACCGTGACGACTGCTAGTAATTTTCTCTTCGTCACTGACGGATTATGTTTGTCAGTGACAAGTGTGACGAGCGCCAGCAGGAACCCTGGCCATTATAGCGGAGCGCCGGCCTGCACAAGCAGAGCCCCATAGGAATAGAGTCTCGTCTTCTTCCACTTATCCGGGGCCAGGTCGCAGAGGCAGCAGTCTGAGCATGGAAGCCCAAACTTCCCTTTCCACAGACACCTCAGCCAGCTCCTCAGGAAGAACACCAAAGCGTTCCCAGGCCAGCCGAGAGACATAGTCCCTCCAGCGTGTCCTGGGTCTTCCCCGGGGCCTCCTCCTGGGGGGACATGCCTGGAACACCTCCCCAGGGAGGCGTCCAGGAGGCATCCGAAAAAGATGCCCGAGTCACCTCAGCTGATTCCTCTCGATGTGGAGGAGCAGCAGCTCTACTCTGAGCTCCTCCCGAGTGACTGTACTTCTCACCCTATCTCTAAGGGAGCGCCCAGCCACCCTGCGAATAGAGTGTGGATACACAAAGAAACCCATCAAGTTGTTTTCTGATGGTTTCGATCCTGTGCGCGCCTCCACCATACCAGTGTTGGTAATTGCCAGTCCTGCACACCGCCTAGTGGCCAGTGTTGGTAATTGCCAGTCATACACACCGCCTAGGGCGGCACGGTGGTGTAGTGGTTAGCGCTGTCGCCTCACAGCAAGAAGGTCCTGGGTTCGAGCCCCGTGGCCGGCGAGGGCCTTTCTGTGCGGAGTTTGCATGTTCTCCCCGTGTCCGCCTGGGTTCCCTCCAGGTGCTCCGGTTTCCCCCACAGTCCAAAGACATGCAGGTTAGGTTAACTGGTGACTCTAAATTGAGCGTAGGTGTGAATGTGAGTGTGAATGATTGTCTGTCTATGTGTCAGCCCTGTGATGACCTGGCGACTTGTCCAGGGTGTACCCCGCCTTTCGCCCGTAGTCAGCTGGGATAGGCTCCAGTTTGCCTGCGACCCTGTAGAAGGATAAAGCGGCTAGAGATAATGAGATGAGATGAGACACACCGCCTAGTGGCCAGTGTTGGTAATTACCAGTCATACACACCGCCTAGTGGCCAGTGTTGATAATTGCCAGTCCTACACACCGCCTAGTGGCCAATGTTGGTAATTGCCAGTCCTACACACCGCCTAGTGGCCAGTGTTGATAATTGCCAGTCCTACACACCGTCTAGTGGCCAGTGTTGGTAATTACCAGTCATACACACCGCCTAGTGGCCAGTGTTGATAATTGCCAGTCCTACACACCGCCTAGTGGCCAGTGTTGGTAATTACCAGTCATACACACCGCCTAGTGGCCAGTGTTGGTAATTGCCAGTCCTACACACCACCTAGTGGCCAGTGTTGGTAATTGCCAGTCCTACACACCACCTAGTGGCCAGTGTTGGTAATTGCCAGTTCTACACACCGCCTAGTGGCCAGTGTTGATAATTGTCAGTCCTACACACTGTCTAGTGGCCAGTGTTGGTAATTACCAGTCATACACACTGCCTAGTGGCCAGTGTTGGTAATTGCCAGTCCTACACACCGCCTAGTGGCCAGTGTTGATAATTGCCAGTCCTACACACTGTCTAGTGGCCAGTATTAGTAATTACCAGTCATACACACCACCGAGTGGCCAGTGTTGGTAATTGCCAGTCCTACACACCGCCTAGTGGCCAGTGTTGGTAATTGCCAGTCCTACACACCGCCTAGTGGCCAGTGTTGATAATTGCCAGTCCTACACACCGTCTAGTGGCCAGTATTAGTAATTACCAGTCATACACATGCCTAGTGGCCAGTGTTAGCCGGTAAAGAAATAAAACAAAAGAGGCTGCCTATGATATAAGAAAATTCTTCAACCCAGAAACAGATGGGAGCTCCGCTTTTAGGCAGTGCCTAAATCTATATATTATTTTAATATCTAGCAATTAAATAATTTACACACACACACACACACACACACACACACACACACAGTTTCCTCTGATTAATACTCATCAGGCTTGTAGTACTCGAGTCCGACTCGTGCCCTAATTTTGAGGACTTGTGACTCGACTTGGACTTGAGCACTGATGACTCGGACTTGGACTCATGCATTAACTGCATTCGGACTCGGAAATTGGAGACAAGGACTCTGATTTTTTTTATTTTTTGTAACATGCCATAATAATTTGGCATAAGATATTTATATCTACGTTAATTTTTGTACTAATTTCATGCAAGAGACTCTCAGGCGTGCTCCGGACAGTGCGCACACCAGGCAGACTCTCGCATGCACACCATAAATGACTCGCACCTGCACAGGATTAAGGCGCAATCAGCATGCCGTTATAAAAACTGAAAACACACTTTGCAAAGTATTGAGTTGCATTGCTGACACATTACCGAGTCTTATTTCCTTGTTTGGGTTCCTGATCCTTGATTTCCTGTTTCTTGTTTTTGATTCTGCCGAGTCTATGATAGGTTGAGCAAGGCACAAACGGGCTATCACCTCATCTCATCTCATTATCTGTAGCTGCTTTATCCTGTTCTACAGGGTCGCAGGCAAGCTGGAGCCTATCCCAGCTGACTATGGGCAAAAGGCGGGGTACACCCTGGACAAGTAGCCAGGACCTATCACCTGTTTCACTGTTTTACAATTTTGTCTGCCATTCTGGGGTAGGTTTCCTGATAACGTTGCCCTTTAGGGCTAAATAGAGAGTTGAGAGACTCTTCAGCAATGAACATTGTCTCTGTACGTGGTTTTCCTGAACTCACTCATCAGAAGGAGTCTGAAGAGCTTCTTTGCAGCGCGCGTCCCTGATATAGACATTAGTAGTTGCTAAATCCAGTTGATGAGGTCACATGGTGTTTTTTTTACTAAAAATAATGAAATATAAAGTGTTTAAAATATGTTAAAATATTGTATTGTCATGAAGCATTACATATATAATGTAATTAATAATTGAAACCATTTTACATTTTTGGCCAATTTTTTTTTATTCCAAGCATGTTTTTTTAATTAAATGAATAAATGTTCAAATGAAAGAATGAGCAAATAATTAACTAAATAACTATGTAAATGTGCTTTGTCTGTCCGTTCATTTCACTGTTACTCAAACATACAGTCAGGATTATTTCAGCTGTTATCCACAATGCCAAGCTGGCAATGTTCTCCCTTATATACCGTATGTGCACACAGAGAGAGAGAGAGAGAGAGAGAGAGAGAGAGGAGTTTGTACCTAAGGAGGTTGAATTCACCTCCTTATATATAATATAAAAGATAAAAGTTTATTAATCCTGAGGGAAATTCTTGTGCCAGAAGTTGCTCTGTAACAGTACAATATACAATATACAATATAGTACAAGTTACAGTACAACAATACAGCTGGAGGGGGGAAAAGTAGGTAATAAGAACTGCAAGAAATAAACGCCTAAAAAACAGTGTCTAATAGAACAATACTATAAGTGACATAAGGGAATGGAAAAAGCAAAATCAGTGCCTTGATGGTTAGCATTCTAACAGTAGAATTAAAGGGAAGTTATGTAATAAACTAACCTAATTGTGAAAGTAAATATTGCACAGATGTTGGGGGAAAATACACACACACACACACACACACAGTGGTGCTTGAAAGTTTGTGAACCCTTTAGAATTTTCTATATTTCTGCATAACTATGACCTAAAACAACATCAGATTTTTACACAAGTCCTAAAAGTAGATAAAGAGTACTAGATCCCTTACCTACACGTCTATTCAAACAGATAATACCTGAAGTAATTGAACCGCTTCTAAAAATAATAAATTCTTCTCTCTGGATCGGCTATGTACCCAAATCCTTTAAACTAGCAGTTATCAAACCCCTGATTAAAAAACCTGACCTTGATCCCTGTCAACTGTCCAATTATCGGCCAATATCAAACCTCCCCTTTATCTCCAAGATCCTTGAAAAAGCTGTGGCACAGCAGTTATGCTCATATTTACATAGGAATAACATCCATGAAATGTATCAGTCAGGATTTAGACCTCATCATAGCACAGAGACAGCACTGGTTAAAGTAGTAAACGACCTGCTGTTGGGTCTGATCAGGGCTGTGTCTCGCTGCTTGTGTTGCTTGACCTTAGTGCAGCATTTGATACCATTGATCATTCCATTCTTCTGGATAGACTAGAAAATGTTGTGGGAGTTAAGGGAACTGCTCTCTCCTGGCTCAGCTCTTATTTAACTGATCGCTTTCAGTATGTTGATGTAAATGGTGATTTTTCTAGACGTACCGAGGTAAAGTTTGGTGTTCCACAAGGTTCTGTCTTGGGTCCACTGCTTTTTTCTTTATATATGTTCCCTCTGGGTGATGTTATTTGTAAACATTGTATTAGTTTCCACTGTTATGCTGATGACACACAGTTGTAAGTTTCTGCAAAACCTGATGAGAGACACCAGCTTAATAGAACTGAGGAACGTGTGAAGGATATTAGATACTGGATGTTCAGCAAAAAATTTGTCTACATGAGAGCACAGTATTAAGAGGGACAAGTAATCCACACATACTTTCTCTGGACTATTTAAACACAGTTGTCATTATTATTATTATTATTATTATTATTATTATTATTATTATTAATGAAGGACTAATAGTGGAGTGAAAGTGAATTCTGGATGTGTTTGAGGAGTTCTACCAGCAGGGGGAGACACCACCTCTGTAATGGACACTTTAAAAACACTACATCCAGACCACCTAACATGTAAGTAGGAATTATGGTAAAGTGTTTACTGTGACCATGGGGCTCAATGGTGAAGAGTTTGGACCGCTCTTCAGAAGATCATGAGTTCAATCTCAGCACCTCCAAGCTACTACTGTTGGATCATTGAGTGAATTCTTTAATCCTCAACTGCTCATCTGTAACAAGTCTTAATTATACCGTACATCTCTGAGCAAACTTACATTTAATTCAGTGTTACAAAGAAGAACCAATTCCACAATAATTAAAGATTTATTCTTCCCCAAAACTATTCATGTCTAAGACTTCTTTTCTTCTGTGTGTAATCTGATCTTTAATCTTCACTGTACTTCAGGTGTATTAAAGCAGCAGTGTGAAGGAAATTTTTCAGTGTGAATGGTTTGAACCTTTTAGTTATCCCACTATCATCAGCCTCAGAGACGCAGTGCTCCACGGGCAGCAAGTCGACTCAGTCCTCTCGGATTTGTGCTTAACATAGAGCAAAATTAATTTCACCAACTTGTATTTCCTTCATTACGTCAGTAGGTGTGTTAAAACTAGTGCTGATGACAGGATAGCAAACAAAACCCTAAAATATCATGTACACTTCATTTAAATGTGGCTGTTTGAATGAGTAACATTTCAAAAGAGTATCACACAAAAAGTGTTTCTGAAGTTAGAGCCATGTTCGTAATATTCATTTGTAAATAAGTAAATTTAAAACAGAGGAGGAGATTATGAGTTTCTCTCATGTTTGTGGACTCCTACTTAAATGGCAGCACGACACAATCTATGATGTGTTTAAATAATAAGGATTCCGTCATGAACACATGTCCAACAGGAGGAATTCTGAACCTTATGATTAGCCTTGAGATGGAATGTGTACAAAACCTTTGTTACTTTCAGCTTCAATCCAATGCAGTGTTAGATTTGTACGAGTCTTGATGCTGTACATGAAAATGAAACTCAGCAGTGTTTTACAGCTTTCCAAACCTGTCCTGATGCAGCAGTTGAAGCCATATCCATGGCAACCATACAGGCTGATGACCGCCTTTGTTTTCCATTCCAGCTGAATGTGATTGGTGTTTGTTTCCATCCGCTTTGATTAGCTTAAATTATTCCTGAAAGGAAAGTAGGGAAATTAGGACAGGTGGTTTACATAAGTCATTACAACTGGTACAGGTATTCGAGCTGGATTACTGGATGGAAACGTCACGAAAACTATAAAGCCACAGCAGTGACTGTTGTCCTTCTTCACATTCTAGGTACTTTTCATCTTTCTGCTTCAAAACTTAATTTATTTCCAACATTTAATAAGGGGTAGATTTTTTATACAGCCCAGTGATTTATTCAGGTCATTCCTTATTTTTAGATTAATATTCACTAATTTATAATTATAGTTTATAATTGTAGAAATTTAATTATGTTGATATTGACATCTGAAGTAATTATAGTAAATTTTACAGGAGCCACTGTTTTGGTCAGAAGTCCTGAGGGAACTGTAATGAAGCAGCATCTGTTTATACTCCTGATTCTCACAGGTAGGGTTTATCAGAGACCTGGTGCATTAAACAAATATTTTAACTTAAACATGTAAAAACACCTAATTTCTTGTCTATTGAATGGCAATGTACTTGACAGTTTCATGAACATCCTTACCAGACCACTCAGTCAGTGTGAGTGCTGGTTTAAAATACTTATGTGGTGGTGAGTTCCACCTGCTTTACAGAAAGGAGTCTTTGGTAGCTTTTGTTCAGCTACACTGCTGGTCCAACTGTACAATCCTGGACACGTCGAGCAGCAGGAATTATAATATCAGAACTTTAAATGTGCATTTTATATAAAATTGCCTCTAAAGTAGTTCAGATCTCACTGTTGGGAGATAGTTACAGAGTTGGGCTCTTTAGGGCATTTTAAGAAAAAGTGGGGAAAAAACCTTCCACACTGGCAAATATCATATAGTAAAAATATCCCAAGGAAGTTTATTTCTGGTGACTTGTCCAGGGTGTACCCCACCTTTCACCCACAGTCAGCTGGGATAGGCTCCAGCTTGCCTGCGACCCTGTAGAACAGGATAAAGCGGCTAGAGATAATGAGATGAGATTAAATTACTGTATTTAATACTGTATTTAAAAAATGTTTTTAAAAATACATACCTTCTCCACAGGAGTCGTGCTCCGCCTCCAGGCTGTTAGGCGTAAGTACTTTCTGATCCTGCAGGAGAAAACATGGACTGGTGCCCAGGCTTACTGCAGAGCCAACTATGATGACCTGGCTACCATTGAAGGTTGGGCTGACCTTACTGAAATCCAATCTGAAGCAGAGAAGCAACAGTTCAGTTCTTACGCTTGGATTGGATTATACACGAACACTAGCGCCTGGCGTTGGTCCCTGGGAAACCAGTCACTGGGATATATGATGGACTGGTATCGAAAAGTGCCTTGGCAAGAGCCGAACAACGCAAACGGAAATGAAGAGTGCTGTGCTTTCTGTCCAGAGGGATGGTTTGATCGATCGTGTTGGGAAGAATTTGCCTTCGTGTGCTTTGATGGTGAGGAAGATTTTACTCTCATTTTATGTCTTGTCAGAAGAAAAGGTTGTACCACAGCGGGATCATTAATCCTCAGTGCCACAAAGTTTTATAAACTTTTCGTGACATTTTGTGCACGTGGGAAACAGTGGACTGCTGACCTGTGCAAATTCACCAATGTCTGAAAACCACACAGTTCTTTTTAAACACAATTATCAAGAACAAAGATGTTTGGGGGGGTTCCCCACAAAAAATTAACAAAATGCATTTGTGTAAGTAAAGTGTGAGTATAAGACACACCTTTTACTACTACTGCTGACTTTACACAGGTTCTGTGCTCCAGCCATCCATTTGAACCTCATTACTGAAAAACGTTACAGTTTTATCCTGCAATCTGTTTGCCTTTCTCATATGGATCCCAACATGATCCAAAATTCCAGAAGTGTTAATTGTGTATTTTTTCATTCTCACAGAGAGAAACATTGGCACTGAGAAGTACGTTTACTATTCCACTCTTCTGTCATGGAGCAATGCTCAGCGCTACTGTAGGCAGCATCACACAGACCTGACCAGCTCGAGAGACGCAACTGAGAACTCGCTCATCATGGGAAAAATTCCTCAGGTTAATGTTTTCAATTGGTTCGGCCTGTTCAGAAACAGCTGGATGTGGTCAGATGGAACCAAATCAACCTTCATCGTTTGGGCAGAGGATCAACCCATCGGGAATGAAAACTGTGTGAACATATATAACAGTGAGGCCTTTAATTCTCCGTGCTCAGATGTTAAACCTTTTTTCTGTCACTCAGGTGATTTACAGCTGTATTTCATATCATATTCTGACAAATTTATCTTTGTTTTCCTTTTAGAAAGTAATGTTAATTGTATGTGTACGTGTGTGCATTTCTGTAGTTCTGCATCGAAGAAAACAGAAAATCATCAGGTTGAAGGTTCGATCCAATCAGGATATGAATCATCCTGCAGTAATGTTGGCCGCCTTGGAGACGGTGAGTTTCATCCTTCACAATGATCCTGTTCTTCAGTCTTCATCAAGCTGTGACAGCTACACACTGTATTATAATTATAACCTGATTTCCTGTCACGTTTCTACAAATCTCACTGGAGATTAGTGTCTGTTCTGTATAATTTAGCAATAGAAGTTTTAATCTGTTCTTCAGATCCAGCAGAAAATGAAGGATCATGGGATGGCCATAAACACCACGCTGAAATGGAGAGTGAAATCAGATGGAATGGTGTTTCACAAGGAGAAGAAAATACAACATTAGGAGAAAAGGCAGCATAAACATGTGACCTCCAAGTCTTTAACTATGAAATCGCGCTCTCCTGCAGTGCATTAGACACGTTAGTGAAAGTGATGAGTTCAAAATGTAGGTCATTATTAAAGGAATGTTTTAGTGAAAAATCTCATTCAAATTATTTTCCCTAATGTACTCAATCAGCTACGACATCGTCGGTGCCTCAGCAATTTAAAAATTTCACACTGCAACACTTATTGATGGCTCTCTACGTCCAATTACGAGCAGTTTAGAAATGTAAAAGTGCACTGATTACAGGGTGTGAGCCTGAGAGTGTGAGGCAATATCTCAAAATCTTCACAACTCTGAGACTGTGAGGGTTTTTAAGCTTTACCTAATTAACAACCGTCTATATTTAATCAGTCAATTTTTAAAGCCATTTATTGTCAGAGGTGTCAACAGATTGTAAAAACAGCTTGTAAAAACAAATAAAGAAATATAACAGAAAATTTTAGTCATGTCTGAACACACGTGAGAAATTTATAGAGTCGTGTTGGGGATGTTTACTAGTATGAAAACCGTACAGGAATGACTTTCACAAAACAATCACAAAGGTAAGATCATCTTAACAGAGAGAGAGAGAGAGTCCTCTACAATTTTTTTTCATTCAAGTCTGATTTATGTTGCACTTAAGGTTTTCACTCAACTCACCTTTATACAATTGAGCAAAGACTTAATAGTATGCAATTCTTAGTAAAACTGGTGAATGTGACCATTTTGAGGACAAACCTATTTGTTTTTTCTTCTAACTAAATGCATTTCCCTTTCAAATAGAATCAGAAAATCACACCAGTAACCAAATGAGCAGCTCAGATGTAAATGTAATCAAATAAACTACTTGCTCAGTCTCAAAACTCTAATAACATCATCACTTCATCTTTCTGTTTATAAATGTAGAATATAAAGTATATCTGTTTAATGCACTGTAAAATAGCTGTAAGTCTATAACATGTGTATGTAGTTATTTTTCCTCCCATCTTGAAATGCTATTGGAATTTGATAAGTTGAAAAGTTAACTTTTGTAATTAACACATCGTGTAAAATCAGTATCAAAAACAGACAAAGAACAAATAAAAGTAGTGGAGACAATTAGATATTGAGGTAATTGTGATTTGTTTAAACAGAAATAGTATCGAATTTTAGTGGTGCACAAATGTGAACAAAGCCTTAAAACTTCAGATATTGAAGTCAGCTGTATTAATGTGAATACAGTTTACACCATACAGGTAATTTGGCCAATATAATTGGCACTAATGGGGAAAAAAAACACTTGAATACATTTCCCATTATTCAAATGCCCCTGTAGTGACAGGACTAATTTGTTTGTGCAGTGAGAAAAGAGACCAAAGTGTGCAGCTGCAGTTTCAAAATAACAAAAAAACCACAATTGAAGCTATTTGCAATTATTCTAACACATTTATTGGAATATACTGCGTACAGTACATGGTCACAAACCTCAGCCTTTAAATCAGTGGCCGTTCAGGTCACCTTGTAGTGTACGTGAACTGACTGTAGTGCCTCATTGTTCAGCAACATGTACCATTAGCCTTCAACCTCATCCATCTGTGGTGTTTTAAATACTGTGAACACTTTAGACACTTTTGTCAACACTCCTACCTTGTAGTCAGTCAGTTCAACACTGATGATTTACTTGCACCGCATACACAGATGGGTGCCAATACTTTGTTCAGCATAACAAATGGGCTACCATCAGCAACTGTACACCATCACAGTGACCTTTATAAAGGTGGAGCTCATAATTCACTGGCAAATAAACTTGCATCAAAGGAATAATCATGTCTTTAATTGATATGTATTTTATTGATATTCCTGAGATCTGTATGAATCCATTATCATTTTTTTCTAAATAATGGCTTTCTGTAAACAACACGATCTTTTATGAAATTATAGTATAGTGCTTTAACATATCAAATCTACCATGGCATGTCAATCAAAAGACTCTTCTGTACATCACTTACAGTCAGAGAGTCACTGCATGGCAGGGCTTTGTTTCTTACCTGGAGGGTCGGTGACATCAGGTGATCCACATCTGCTCTCCAAAGACTCTCCACTGGTGTCCCACAAGGTGCAATGCCAATTCATCTTCTGTTCTAGCCCTGTACCTGCTCTCGCACAGCGAGGTCGTATCCCTTGTACCCTCTCTCTCAGTGAGGTCATACCCCTGTACCCTCTCTCTCAGTGAGGTCAGGTCAAGTTTATTTGTGTCATGCTTTTAACAACAAACATTGTCGCAAAGCAGCTTCACAGAAAATTAAAGACTTTAAACAGAGCTAATTTTATCCCTAATTTATCACCAATCACAAAGCCTGTGGCGATGGTAGCAAGGAAAAACTCCCTCAGATGACATGAAGAAGAAACCTCAAGAGGAACCAGACTCAAAAGGGAACCCACCCTCATCTGGGTGATAACAGATAGCGTGATTATAAATAACTCACTTCTATAACTGTGTCCTATAGTCACAAAGTACAACTGTGGAACCAGGAAATTCATTATAGTTTAACAGGAAGTCTGTTTTGTTGAAGTTATAAACTTTTCATTGATGGAAACTTGAGTGTAAAACTGTTCATGACAACTGCAGTCCTAAAGTTAGCAAGTTAACTGAAGTCTTCAGATATAAATGTATTACTGTAAGTGTCCAGAGTGTCTTCCAAGTACAACTTTCCATATGGGGCCGCCCTCCACAGGAGTGATGTAATGAGACTCCAGCCAGACATAGGGCATCAAGATGGATCAGGCAGGTCTGAGGAGCAGAAGAGGTTCAGCATCTCGATCTCTGGATCAACATGTAACTCAGAGGGACAGACAGAGTGAAGGGGGGGAGAGAGAGAGAGAGAGGTTGTTAGGTTTGCCCAGTGTCACCTAACGGTGAAGAACAGTGTACATTGTGCACTGAGTACAAGCAGGGACTCTGGCAAGATTAACTATGGCATCATAGCTAAAAGAATAGAATAGAATAGAATAGAATAGAATAGAATCTTTATTGTCATTGCACATCAGGTATACAATGAAATTGCAGTGCTTCTCTGGCCGGTGCATAATAAATATAAAAAGAAAACAGTAAAACATTAAAAGAAAACAGTAAAATAGGAATAAGAAAGGAGTAAAATAGGAATAAGAAAGGAATGCATATTTACATCATTTACACAATACACTAGCATACACTCTCTTTATGAGTTCAGGGACCTGATGGCCCAGGGAAAGAAACTGTTTTTAAGTCTGTTTGTCCTGCTTTTGAGGCACCTGTATCTCCTGCCAGAGGGCATGAGGGTGAACAGGTGCTGTCCTGGGTGTGAGGGGTCAGCAATGATTGCCCTCACTCTCCTGAGACACCGTGTGCTGGCGATGTCTTTTAATGAGGGTAGGGGACTGCCAATAATGTGTTGTGCAGTTTTAATGACCCTCTGCAGGTTCTTTCTTTCTGCCACAGAGCAGTTGGCATACCAAGCTGTAATGCAGTACATCAGGACGCTCTCGATGGTGCTGCGGTAAAAGGCCACTAACAGTTTCTCCTCCAGATGGTTCCTTCTGAGTATCCTTCGGAAGTGGAGTCGCTGTCGGGCCTTTTTCACCACCATGGATGTGTTAGCAGTCCAGGAGAGGTCCTCAGCTATGTGTGTCCCAAGGAACCTGAAGGAGGACACCCGCTGAACACAGTCCTCGTTGATGCTCAGTGGGGCTGGATCCCCCCTGTGTTTCCTGAAGTCAATCACCATCTACTTAATTTTGCTGGTGTTGAGCAGCAGGTTGTGTGCAGAACACCAACCTGCCAGCATGTTGACCTCGTCCCTGTACACAGTCTCGTCCCCTCTGCTGATGAGGCCAATGACCGTGGTGTCATCCGCAAATTTAATGATGGTATTGGAGGAGTGGATGGGTGTGTGGTCATGTGTATACAGGGAATACAGGAGAGGGCTCAGCACACAGCCCTGAGGTGAGCCTGTGCTGAGGGTCAGGGTGGAGGAGCAGGTGGTGCCTACCTTAACCGTTTGAGGGTGGTCAGTCAGGAAATCCTTGATCCAGGCACAGGTGGAGGGGGAAAGAGCGATGTTGGTCAGCTTCCCCCCCCCAAGATGTCAGGAATAATGGTGTTAAATGCCAAGCTGAAGTCTATGAACAGCATCCTGATGTAGCTCCCTGGCTGCTTGAGGTGGCTGAGTGCTGTGTGCAAAGCTGTAGCGATGGTGTCCTCCGTCGATCTGTTAGCTCTGTAGGTGAACTGATGTGGGTCCAGGTTTGAGGGGAGACAGTACTTGATGTGGTGAAGGATGAGCCTCTCAAAGCATTTCATGACTACTGATGTTAAGGCAATAGGTCTGTAGTCATTGGGACACTTTGGGGCAGGAGTCTTTGGGACAGGGATGATGGTAGCTGATTTCAGGCACTGGGGGATGGTAGCCTGTGACAGTGAGAGGTTGAACAACCTGGTCAGGACTCCCTCCAGCTGGTCAGCACAGGTGCAGAGTACTTTTTCGAGTACACCATCTGGTCCGGCTGCTTTCCTGGTGTTCACAGTCTTCAGCACCTGCCTCACCTGGTGTTCCTGGAGTGTGAGTGTGCTGTGACTGGAGGTCTGTAGTGGTCGTGCAGCTGTGTGTGGAGCCTCTGCTTTGAAGCGGGAGAAGAAAAAAAACTGTTTAATTCATCAGCCAGCAATGCATCAACGATGGTAGTGACGGGTGTGGAGCTTTTGTAGTTGGTGATGCTCTGTAAGCCCTGCCACACCAGCCGCGGGTTATTGTTGGCGAAATGGTCCTCCACTTTCCTCTTATAAGCAGCCTTAGCAGCTTTGATGCCTCTCCGCAGCTCTGCCCTCGCCACGCTGTACTGTTTTCTGTCACCTGACTTGAAGGCAGAGTTTCGGGTTCTCAGGAGTGTCCGGACATCCAAGGTCATCCATGGTTTTTGGTTGGGGTAGATCCGGATGCTCTTCTCCACAGTAACACTGTCAGTGCAGTTCTTTATGTAGAACAGAACAGTCTCTGTGTGCTCCTGTAGGTCAAGATGTTCAAATATGCTCCACTCAGTGCGCTCAAAGCAATCTTGAAGCTGGGAGAGTGCTCCTTCAGGCCAGGTTTTAATGTTCTTTGTGACAGGTTTGGATTTCTTCCTGAGGGAGGTGTATGCAGGGACCAGGAGCAGTGAGAGATGGTCTGACATGCCCAGGTGAGGGAGGGGTACTGCTCTGTAGGCTTGCTTCAGGATGGAATAAACATGGTCTAATGTGTTCTTCCCTCTGGTGGAGCACTGTACGTACTGTATGAAGTTAGGGAGCACAGTCTTAAGGCAAGCTTGGTTGAAGTCCCCAGCAACAATAAAAGCTCCCTCTGGATGGGCCTGCATTTGTTTAACAACGGTGTCCTACAGCTGAGAGAGCACTATGCTAATGTTAGCATCTGGTGGGATATACACAGCAGCAATAATCACCGTTGTCAGCTCTCTGGGCATGTAAAAGGGTCTACACTGCACAGTCATTACTTCCAGGTCAGGAGAGCAGTGTGTGTGTATGACCCTACTGTTTGTACACCAGTCCATATGAACATGAATACAGAGCCCCCCCTCCTCTGCTCTTACCGGAGCTTTTATTCCTGTCGAAGTGGTGCATGGAGCGGCCAGTTAGCTGAACAGCCTTGTCTGGGATGAGCGTGTGTAGCCAGGTTTCCGTGATAATCATCACACTACAGTCACGAATGTTCTGGTTGTGTGCCATCAGTAGCTCCAGTTCGTCAGTTTTGTGGATGATGGACCTAGCATTTTTGTGAGAAAGATGCTTGGTAGTGGGAGTTGGTAGGGCTGTTTTCTTAGCCATGCTAGTAGGCCGCCCCTGCAGCCCCGCTTCTGCCTCCGCTCTCTGCACCGCCTCCAGTGTCTCTTTGGCCCGACAGCAATCCAGGGTGTGCCCGGCGATCTCGCCATGTCCAGCAGAATGTTGTGGAGCCACTGGTAATCCGTCGTAATGTCCACACAAGGGAGAGCCAGAAGGTAACACAGGCATGAGGGAGCCCCAGGACATAAAGTAGCAGCCACTACACCGTCAATAAACCTGAGTGAGCTTACTTAGCTTAGCTTAAGGATGTCTGTCGTATCCAATGATGACAATCCTACCTCTGCTACTTGTGAGTTCTCATGTGACTATAAAGTCCAATCTGTGAGCCACACTGCCTGCCGCAGACAGAACAGTTAAGGGCACTGACTGGGGGTATGGGTGTGGAACTGGCTTCATGTCTCTTCAAGTGTCTCCTGGTCCGTCGGTCTCCTCGAGCTTCTGCACCCCTTGTTGACAGAGCTGCCGCCAGATGGAGCTTTGGGTGGCAATGTCCTCCAGCTGGCTTGGGTTCAGACCACACTTTTTCATAGTCATCTTCAGTTGGTCTTTGTAACTTTTTTTCTGGCCCCCTGCCAGGCAGCGGCCAACATGTAGCTGGCCATACAGCACCTTGCGAGGTAGGCTTTCCTTCGTCATCCTGATGACGTGACCAAGCCAGCGAAGTTGGTGCTGGGTGATGATGGCCTCCATACTGACGCAGTTGGTCTTGCGGAGGATTTCAGTATGGGGCACTCGGTCACTCCAGGTTATTCCCCGGATGCATTGGAGGCATCTGATATGGAAAGCCTCAAGCATCTTGAGGTGGCGACTGTACAGGGTCCACACCTCACAGGTGTAGAGGAGAGTTGTGATGACGACTACCAGATAGACTGATATTTTGGTGTGGAGTTTGAGGTCTTTATTTTGGAAGACCCTTTTTCTGAGTCTACCAAAGGAAAATGACGCATGTTTAATCCGATTTTGTATCTCTCTGTCGATGCTGGAGTCATCAGAGAGGAAACTGCCCAGGTATTTGAAGGATTCCACTATTGTAAGTGGTTTGTCGGAGACGGTGAAGGTTGGTGAGTGGAGTGGAGGAGTAGAGGCCCACTGGCATATTACTTCAGTCTTGGCCACGTTTATGGAAAGTCCCATCCTGCCATATGCCTTTGCAGCAGCTGCAAGGGTGACTTGCAGTGCTTCTGGTGTATGGACCACGACTGCACAGTCATTGGCATACTGTAGCTCAATGATGTGCTCAGATGTTGTTTTTGTGGCCGCTTGGAGCCTTCGGATGTTAAACAGATTCCCATCAAGTCTGAAGTCCAAGGTAATTCCATTGTCTCTCTCGATGTCCTTATGGAGCAGTAGTGTCACACACAGGAGGAAAATGTTAAAAAGAACTGGAGCAAGGATGCACCCCTGACGTACACCAGTGCACACCCTGAATGGCTCAGATTCCTGGCCTCTGATGGTCACACGTGCCATCAGGCCTTCATGAAACTGCTGGAGGATGTTAACAAAACTTCGTGGGCAGCCAAACTTCAGAAGGATTTTCCATAGGATCTCCCTGTTGACTGTGTCGAAGGCCTTTGACAGGTCAATGAAGGCTATGAACAGGTTTCGATGTTGCTCCCTACACTTCTCCTGGAGTTGCTGTGCTGTGAATACCATGTCCACAGTACTCCTGTTTCTCCTTAACCCACGCTGAGACTCAGGCAGCAGCTTCTCTGAGATGTTTTTCGCCAGCTTCTGTAGCATAACTTTGGCCAGGACTTTTCCAGCAGCCAGAAGTGATATGCCATGGCTGTTGCCACAGAGGGGCTTGTCACCTTTGCCTTTGTATATGGGGATGATGTTAGCATCCTTCCACTGCTGGGGGACGGTTTCGGTCTTCCATATGTGTGAGATAAAGAGGAAAAGTGCACGGGTAGCCTCCCTGTCTGAAGATCTCCACAGGGATGTCAGGGCCAGGGGTCTTGTTGTTCTTTAGCGACCTTATTGCATGATGAACCTCTTCAAGGGTTGGTAGATGGTCAAGGTCTTGGATGGTGGGGTGGATAGGTAGTTCATCCAGGACTGAGGGATCTGCTGGGGAGGGCTGGTTCAGCAGAGCTTGAAAGTGCTCTGCCCACCTTTTTGAGATCAGGTTCTGGTCCTTTATGAGGGTGGTACCATCGCCAGACTTCAGGGGGGAGATGGAGCAGTTTCTTGGGCCATAGATCGTTTTCACTGCATCATAAAAGTTGTGCATATAATTTCTGTCAGCATGAGATTGTATTTCATTTGCCTTTGATATCCACCACTCATTCTGCAGGGCATGCAATCTTGACTGCACCTCTCTCCTGGATTCTTGCCATTTTTGCTGGAGAGCAGTTGATGTAGGATTTATGAGGACAGCACTATGTGCTTTGTGCATGCCTTTCAGTATGGAAGTTATTGTGCCTGTGTTGTCATTGAACCAGTCCTGTTGCTTTCTGCCCTTGTACCCGATGGATTGGGAAGCTGCCTCGTACAGCCTAGAGCTCACAGAAGACCACTTCTCATCTATGGAGTCATCTGTGCTCAGGAGAAGCTCAATGTCTTCCAGGTTTTCAGCCAGATCGAGATGGAGGCTGTTCCGGATCTCAGCCTTTTCTAGCTGGATACAGTCCAGCTTCTTCTTTCTTGGCTTCTGGAGAAGGACAGCAGGGCGTACTTTCACCAGGAGCCTGATCATAATGAGCTGGTGATCTATCCAGCACTCAGCGCCTCTCATTGCACTAGTGAGTAAGACGTCTTTTATCTCAGACCGTCTCACAATGATGTAGTCCAGCAGGTGCCAATGTTTGGAACATGGGTGCATCCAGGATATTTTGTGTTTATTTTTGAGCTGGAAGAGTGTGTTTGTGATGGTTAGGCCATGCTCAGCACAGAGGCTTAGCAAACACAGACCATTTGCATTGACATAACCAATGCCATGCCCACCAATGACACCACTCTATACCTTGTTGTCTTTCTCCACTCTAGCATTGAAATCGCCCAGCAAAAGGATCTTGTCTTCCTTGGGTATATGATGGAGAGCCTCATCTAGTGATTGATAGAAGTAGTCCTTCACGTCATCCCCTGATGGTAGTGTTGGTGCATAGGCACTTAGGAGGGTAGCATAGCGTTTCTTAGCCAGAGGGATCCTGAGTGACATGAGCCTTTCGCTTATGCCAATTGGTGTTTCAGTGAGTCTTGGTAGGAGGCTATTTTTTATTGCAAGTCCTACACCATGCTGGTGTTGTCCTCCTGCAGGGTATCCCTTCCAGAAGAAGGTGTAGGCATCCTCCTTCAGGGAGCCTTCTTCCAGGAACCTTGTCTCACTCAGAGCGGCAATGTCAATGTTGTAGCCATTGAGTTCCACTGCAGTGAGTGCAGTTCTTCACTGAGGTCTTTCATCATTGGCGTCCAGCAGGGTTCGAATGTTCCATGTTGCCAGTTTAAGAGGGACAGTTTTCTTGCATTTATTTTGTTCACAGAGTGGAATGTCCCAATAGGTGTGGTAGCCTATCCAGGATACTCTGAGTGGGCAATGCTTAGGCCACCTTTTCCAGGCCCCTCCCCACTTGGGATAAGCAGTGTGGCTCCTAAATAGGGCTGCTCAGTCACACAGGAGTCTGCCGAGAGCAGCTGCCACTCAGCCCAGCTGCTGGTGACCATAAATAGCCCTGTGCCACTGGCGTGCAGGGATCTGACTAGGAGCTCCCAGTGCATTCAAACCTGCTCCTGTCACCAGACACTCTATCACCACTAGACTTTCCGTTTCCAGTGCTGGTCTCACCAAGGCAGAGGTGGATACCTGTGCAGAGACATTATTTAGGGTGCCATTGGGGGTGAGCATGTCCCAGCAGCAATTTTTCACCGTGAGAAAGTGGGACCTGGTGGCGAAGGAAAGCCCAAGACAACCAGCACTCTTCCACAGCTGCAGGAGGCTGCCAGAACACCAGTCTTTCGGAGAACCGCCTGTCGCACACCACCACACATGTTGCTTTTCTCTCAGGGTGTGCTCCCCTAGCCTTTGTCATCCTCAACTTACCCACAAGGCAGCAGGACAGTGGTTGGCCAATGCAGGGCGTGTCACTCCATGTGAGCCTGTGCATTTGACCTCTGGGGACCACTGTACCTCCGAGATCCCCTACAGTTTAGCCTGAGACTGCGAGGTACCCAGTTTTCGTGTGGCCACAACAAATCTTACTCACTCAACAAACACGAGTGAGTGGGGGGGGGGGGGGGGGGGCAACAGCATCCATACATCCCAGTTTACCAAAACACTCCATACCTGAGGATTCTCCAGATCTACTCCTTTACCTCAAAAATTATTAACAAAAGGTCATATCCCCTGTGCCCACTCTGTCATGGTGAAATTGTATCCCCTGTACTTGCTGTCTCTGAAGTTGTATCCACTGTACCCTCTCTCTCAGTGAGGTCATATCCCCTATACCCTCTCTCTCAGTGAGGTCATATCCCCTGTGCCTGCTCTCTTTGTGAGGTCGTATCCCATGTCCCTGTACCCACTCTCTCACAATGTCATATCCCCTGTACCCACTCTCTCAGTGAATTCGTACCCCTGTACCCACTCTCTCACAATGAGGTTGTATCCAGTGTTGCCAGATTGGGCGGTTTTAAGTGCATTTTGGCGGATTTGAACATGTTTTGGGCTGGAAAACGTCAGCAGTATCTGGCAACACTGGTTGTATCCCCTGTGCCCACACTCAGTGAGGTCATATCCCCTGTGCCTGCTCTCTCAGTGAGGTCGTATCCCCCTTACCTGCTCTCTCAGGTTGTATCCACTGTACCCTCTCTCTCAGTGAGGTCATATCCCCTGTGCCTGCTCTTTTTGTGAGGTCATATCCCGTGTCCCCGTACCCCTGTACCCACTCTCTCACAATGAGGTCATATCCCCTGTACCTGCTCTCTCAGTGAAGTCGTACCCCTGTACCCACTCTCTCACAATGAGGTTGTATCCCCTGTGCCCACACTCAGTGAGGTCATACCCCTATGCCCGTTCTCTCAGTGAGGTCGTATCCCCTGTGCCCACACTCAGTGAGTTTGTATCCCCTGTACCATCTCTCTTTCAGTGAGGTCGTATCCCCTGTATCTGCTCGCTCTCAGTGAGGTCATATCCCCTGTGCCCGCTCTTTTTGTGAGGTCGTATCCTGTCTCCCCATACCCACTCTCTCAGTGAGGTCGTACCCCTGTACCCACTCTCTCACAATGAGGTCGTACTCCTGTACCCACTCTCTCACAATGAGGTCGTACTCCTGTACCCACTCTCTCACAATGAGGTCGTACCCCTGTACCCACTCTCTCACAATGAGGTCATATCCCCTGTACCCGGTCTCTTAGTAAGGTCATATACTCTGTATACAAATTCAAAAATGGACTAGCACTGATCACACTGTGCTACTGTATTCTCACTAGATTTCAGTGCCACTTTTGACATTGTGGATCCTTATTGAGCAACTGGAGCACATGATGGGCCTTAAGAGGGTTGTGCTGGACTCGTTTATGTCCCATCTTATATCACAGGACTTTCACATTCAATGTTATCGGCTCCATCTACTGATTGTGAAGTCCCCCAAGGACCAGTATAGGATCTGGTGCTTTTGTTATTGTAAATGCTTCCCTTGGGTAAGATAATCAGGAAAAACAATCTTTCATTTCTATACTGATGATACTCAGCACTGTGGCTCCGAGATGTCTACTGATTTATACTTTACTAAAACTTCAGTGTTTGGAAATTTTCAAAAGCTGGATGGCAAATTAAATTTTCTCCAGTTAAGTAAAAAAAAAAAAATGTTTTTGGCCCACTTAAATCTAAAAACAGCTTAATAAATAGCCCAGGACCACTCATTCTTGCCCATTATTTGGGAGTGATTGTTGACTTTCTCAATAATTGGTTGTTTTTTTTCCTCAATTCAAACAGACATGCTGCCCAAACAAGAAAGTTAGACTGTTAAGTCCTCTTTAGCACAGTTATGGTTAGCACAGTTAATAAAGCTGCTAGACTGCTTACATGTCAGCCTGCTTTTGGCCTCCCTCCACTGTATCCGTGTGCATTACAGGATCCAGTTTAAGATTGTTTTGTCTTTTTTTAAGCTCTTTTCATGGATTTGTGCTTCTCTACATCACTGATATATACTCACTGTATCCAGCCTTCAGGTCTTTTAGATCTTCAAGTCAGCTATTTATAGCTGTTCCATAGCTTTCCCAATGCTGTGCCCAGGATGTGAAGTAGCTTACTGCTAGACATTAGATCTACTCCCACTGTTAGTTTTTAAAACAAGTGACCATTAACCCTTACAAACTCATTACAGTCAGTCACTAAGACCTGAGCGAGGAAAGAGCCGTTCCCTTACCTCCAACATTATTTCTGAGATCAAACACAAGGAGATGAAACCCTGATCAGAGACCAGCAGTCATTTATGACTTTATCCAACGCTGTCGCAGTGCTGTGATCAGGCCTATATCCTGAGTGAGATTTCACACCATATACACACACTGTAGAATTAAATCAACTGTTTATTTTCTCTAAATGAATCTGTCTGTTGATTTTTTTCATACAAAAAGAGGAGGGGGAAAAAAAAGTGTTTACAAACATGTACAATACAAAAACTGACTGAGGGCGAAGCTTCAAGTTGTCCATCGTCAGTCCTGTACACAAACAATGTTTCACCCTCTGTCTCTACTCTTTCCTTATTCAGGCTACAAGGTACAGAGACAGAGAAAGACAGAAAGAGAGACTGAGTGGGTGAGACAGCTCTGTGACTCCTATTAAAGTTCATCCCTTCATACTCAGACCTCCATTAATTAGGGAGGCGGGACAATGAAGAGTGGGTGATATTATTATGCTTAAGGGGTGGGGCCACAAGTACAGTGCTATTTGGGGCGGAGCTGCTCCAGTTGTTCCTGATACTCGGTGAAGAGACGCTGAAATCGTAGATTCTGTCCCACCACAGGCAGCACGTCCATCAGCAGGTCTCTCTTCCTCATACCCTGCATGCACACGCACACACAAAATACAGAATTATGATGGAATAGAATATCTTTGTCATTTGAACATGTACAACGAAACTGGAGTGCAATCCACATTAGTGCAAAACAAACTAATAAAAGGATTTAAATTAAGCTAAAACTTAATTTAAAACTATATAAAAATTATAAAAACAAAACAAGCAAACTCACAGAGACAACTAGTAAACTAACGAACTAATATTTAAAAAAAAAAAAAACCTCAAACTTAAAAACACTAAAACACAAAGCTACATTCAACTGGAAACATTGCACAAATCCCTTATTGCACAGGTCCCTTCTGAGATCATCAGAAGATGATATCCTGAGTGATGTGACACGTTATGACATTTAACACAGGATTATCGTCACTTCATTCCGTTACCATGACGATGAGAATTATTACATGTTTCAGGACAATAATTACTCTTCCTTATTACATCACTAAACAAGTTTTAGAGTTATAGTGAAAGAATATGGACACAAAGCCCTACAAATGATCAGGGTTCTCCTGTGAGGACATGGGGAGAGACCGAAACAAACCCTAAACACAGTCAGGTCCATAAATATCTGGCCATTGACAGTTAATTTTACATCTGCTACAGTATACTGGAGTTTAAATTAAACAATGAACACGAGTGCAGGCTTTGAGCTTTAATTTGAGGGTACACCTAATGGAACACACCTGCGCACCAGTATAACCCATTTCTGATAAATGCCACACCTCCCTCACCAACCCAACAAGGAAACCCTCCAAATCAACTAGATGACTGAGACAGTAATCACAACGTCTCATCCATCACAATTGGTTTCCACGGTCTTTGGGGGTTTTGCTGTTGAGCTGACTAGCACATTCTCTCTTATTAAAAATGTACCAAATAGTTGAGCTGGCCACACCCAATGTTTGTCCTCTCTCTCTGATGGATTTGTTTTGACTTTTCAGCCTAATGATGGCTTGCTTGTCTGGCAGTGACAGCTCTTTGGACTTAATATTGAGAGTTAACAGCAACAACTTCCAAACACAAAAACTACACTTGCAATCAACTCAAGATATTTTATCTGCTTACTCATAAATAACGATGGAATAACACACATTTGACCATGGAACAGCTGTTAACTGTCCAATTCCAACAGTATAATTCCTACACTGTTCACCTGATTCAGATGTAAAAGACCCTCAAATTAAACCTGAAAATCACATTTTCATATTCATTCAACCATATTATACTTTGGTCAACAGCTAAAATAATATTGTCGACATCCAAAGATTTATGGATTTGATTGTAAAATGTCTCAAAGTTTACATCACACCTGTGAGGAAGAAGTGAAAACGGTGCCTGCATGTTGTTAAAAACTGTACCTCATCATGTTTCTCTAACTCCTTGTCTGTTGTTTTCTCTCTACAGTGCTGGTGATCAGTGTTTAAACACATGATGGCGCCATTTCTCTTCCTCTAATAAACTTACCAGCACCGCTGACTCCCAGGCACTGCTGCTGGATTTATGCACCGGGCCCAATAAATCCTTACACAGTTCCCTCAACCGCTGCTCATAACCTACACACACACACACACACACACACACTTCAGTCAGCAAATACGCGTTCACACCCCCTAATCAATTCCTGACTCAATTCATTAAAATTTTATTAAAATATGGAGTTTTATTCCTGTCTTTAACCCAGAGTTTGGTCTTTTAATTTCAGAGCAGTATTTATTCATTTCCTATTCAGATTTTGCAGTGTCTCAGATACACCCAGCTCGCAATCAGACTGCTTTGTGCACTCGCAAATCTTCTGCTCATACTGTAGATTTCTGTACACCCCCCCCTCGGATTTTGGCAACACGACCCATTCAAAATTCACCAAACAATACAATGCAACGTGTGACGTTGACCCAATCGCTGGGTGCCTTCGCTTCACTGATGATGTAATGATTTACATGATGTCAGCATGAAGTCTTTAGTGACGTGCATTTATCTCCTCTCCATGACTCCTCCCATCCTTCTATCCCTCTGTTCCTCCATTCCCACTCATCCCTGAATCTTTCTTATCCCTTTCTGACTTTCCTGTATCTTCCTGACACAATCTGTTCATCCTCCACACCTCCTTTATCCTCTCTCCATCATACATTCATCCCTCATTATCCCTCCATCCTGAGCTCCTCACCCTCGTTGACGAGGAAGCGGGTGTAGATGAGCAGCCAGTGTCTGTACTCATTAGCAGAGTGGAGGAGGAGCGCAGAGGAGACCTGATTCTCCAGGAAGGACAGGGTCATCATCTGCTGAACATGATGAGGAGTGGACGAGAGACGAGACGCTAGCCGTCCCGCACTGAGAGACAGACAGATAAACAGAGACATACAGCCAGATTACAACAGGATACTATAAACTGTCCAATCACAGAGGGCGTCAGTAGGTAGCTGACCAATCGGAGTGCTCGTACCTCAGGTTCCGTCCCTGAGTGGTGGCAAGAGGTCCAGTGCAGCCCAGTGCATCATGGGAGCTAACACAACTACTGAAATCTGCACACTGAACCAGAGAGTCCTGTTTATCCACAATCAGATTCCTGACACACAGACAAAGCATGAGTGAGACACAGAGAGAGACTCTGTGTGTGTGTGTGTGTGTGTGTGTGTGTGTGTGTGTGTGTGTGTGTGTCTCACCACGTCTCCATAGATGAGCTGAAGGAGTAGGACCGGCCGTTAGACACCGTGACTACAGGAACACCGCGTTCGGTTAACATGGAGAACACCACTGTATCAGAACCTGTGAGACAGACAAGTGTCAGGCAGAGCATGAGACAGACAGGAAGGCAAGAGATGGGGGGTTTATACAGGGACACAGATAGACAGGAGAAACAGAGGGACAGACAGGTAAGAATTGTCATGTGTGTGAAGGAGTTCACCTGATAAGAGAGAGTTCAGAGATTCATTTTTGACCAGAGCTACTTGATTCTGAATATCCCTGGGGAGGAAAAACACAAAAACACCACACACACTGTGAGCATAAGAACACATTTACGAAAAACATTAAGGCTCCATCCAAAATGTTGTCCATTTTAAGGCTGTGTCCCAAATTCACACAGACTGATCTAGTGACGTCCTTGATGGTTTTATAGAGAAGCATTTCAGTAGTGTTTGTCTTATCACATACTTTAAAAGCGTTTAGAAAGCATCCCATCCCAGTCCAAACTACGCTCATTAATGCCAATATCAGTGCTGTGAGGTTATGCTAAATTGGGTGGAGCCAGTACCAGACAGAAACCGAGGCTGATGCAGTCACTGCCATCACAAAGTGGGCAGAGCAATGCAGAATAGTGATTGGTGCAGAGAGCATAATTGGTGGGAAGAGTCTCCGCCCACACGTAGAGAACACTGAGAGGGTCCGGTCCTCACACGCCACGGCAACCACGTCACTACGGAGACAGAGGAGGAGAATGTGATGTTGAGACGTCACAAAGAGGAGCAGAAAATGTGTGTGTAATTTATATTTATATACATACACACACATATATATATATATATATATAAATAACACACACACACAGTTGCAATCAGAAATATTCAACCCCCTCACCTCAAAAGACAATGATGTGGATGAAAGATAATGACAAAAAAAAAAATACTCAAATAACAAAACATTTATTGATACATATGAGTTATTTTGACAACAGAAGTTGACTTACATTTTCATTTGAACTTCAAAGTTAAGCCTTTCAACACGTGCACTATTATTCAACCCCCAGCTTCAGTACTTTGTGGAGCATCCTGTAGCTTTTATAACTGTTAACAAATGTTTTCGGTAAGTGCTGACAAGCTTCTTACACCTCTCGATTGAAATCTTTGCCCATTCTTTACGTGCAAAAGCCTCTTGCTCAGTGATGTTTGATAGCTTCCATGCTGCAACTGCCTTCTTTACATCCCACCAAAGAAAGATTTTCAATTGGATTTAAATCTGGTGACTGAGAAGGCCACTCCAGGACATTTCAGGATCTTTTTTTCAACCAAGCTTTGGTTGACTTGGAGGTGTGCCTGGGATCATTGTCTTGCTGGAAAGTCTATTGATCACCAAGGTTTAATTTGTCAACAGAAGGCATCACGTTCCTCTTTAAAATGGCCTGGTATTTCTGGGTATCCATGATGCCAGGTACACGATCAAGATTGCCAGTTCCTGCCGCAGAAAAACAGCCCCAAATCATCAATGACCCACCTCCATGCTTGACTGCGGGGATGGTATTCTTCTGATCATAAGCCTGGCCTTTTGCACGCCAGACATACCGCTGGTCCATATGTCCAAACAGTTCTAGTTTGGTTTCATCGGTCCATAGAACTGTCTCCCAAAACTCTGTAGTCTTATCCAAATTACTCCTGACATATTCTAGTTGGCTTTTGATGTTCATTGTGGTCAAGAGTGGAGTGCGTCTTGGAGCCCGGCCATGAAATCCTTGTTTATTCAGCGCACGTCTTATAGTTACCACTGAAGCACTTTGTAAGGCTCAATACGTGTGGGTGGAGCACAGAGGACGGCAGGACAGAGATCAAGTGTAAACAGAGGCTTTATTGCCACGCTTTTCAGTACAACAATATGTATTTCAAACACTCCGAGACACGCACACCAGCGTCTCGTCCAGGGAAGAGCCCCTCTGCTCTCGCTCTCCCTCCTCAAATAGGGCGCAGTCACTGGGAAAACACACAAACACAGGTTAATTGCCGTCAGGTGTAGCGATTCTGCCACTTACCTTCCCTGACTCCGCCCTCCTGTCACAGACCGGCGCTTGACCATGCCCCCGCTGCCACATACCCCCACTGCCCGACTCAGGCCGGGCGGCCGTCCGGCCTGCAGCCGACCCCCCCCCCCCCCCCCCCCCCCCCGACGGGAGAGGAAGTCCGCCACGACCATCTGTGCCCCCGGCCTGTGGACCACCTTGAAATTGAAGGGTTGGAGTGCCAGATACCAACGGGTGATCCGCGCGTTGGCATCTTTCATGTGGTGGAGCCACTGGAGGGGCGCGTGGTCCGAACAGAGGGTGAAAGGGCGCCCCAGCAGGTAGTAACGGAGGGCGAGGACCGCCCACTTGATCGCCAGACACTCCTTCTCGATCGTGCTGTAGCGCCCCTCATGCACTGACAGCTTCCTGCTAATGTACAGGACGGGGCGGTCCTCCCCCTCCACCTCCTGGGACAAAACCGCCCCCAGCCCTCTGTCCGACGCATCGGTCTGTAACACAAAGGGGAGAGAAAAGTCAGGGGAGTGTAAAAGTGGCCCCCCACACAGTGCAGCCTTCACTTCAGAAAAAGCCCGCTGGCATTGCTCCGTCCACTGGACCAGATCTGGTGCCCCCTTTTTAGTGAGGTCAGTCAGCGGGCTGGTGACGTCCGAATAATTAGGTATAAACCTACTGTAATAGCCAGCCAGCCCCAGGAACTGTCTCACCCCCTTTTTGGTCTTGGGCCTCGGGCAGGCCGCAATCGCTGCCATCTTATTAATTTGGGGACGCACCTGCCCTTTGCCCAAGTGGAAGCCCAGATACCGTACTTCCACCCACCCAATCGTACACTTCTTTGGGTTGGCTGTGAGCCCTGCTCGTCTCAGCGACCTAAGGACGGCCCTCAGGTGTTCGAGGTGCCGCTGCCAGTCATTACTATAAATGATAATATCATCCAGACAGGCGGCCGCATAAGTGGCGTGAGGGCGGAGGACTCTGTCCATCAGCCGCTGAAACGTAGTGGGCGCCCCAAACAGCCCAAACGGAAGGGTGACGAATTGGTGTAAACCAAACGGTGTGGAAAAGGCCGTTTTCTCTCGGGATAGTGGAGTCAAGGGGATCTGCCAATATCCCTTCGTCAAATCCAGCATCGAATAAAAGCGAGCCGTGCCAAGTCGATCGAGCCACTCATCAATACGAGGCACTGGGTACATGTCAAATTTAGACACCACGTTGACTCTTCTATAGTCCACACAGAACTGGACCGACCTGTCGGCCTTGGGTACCAAGACCACCGGGCTGCTCCAGTCACTGTGGGACTCCTCGACGATGCCCATTTCAAGCATGGTCTCAAGTTCTTCCCGAACCACCTTTTTTTTGTGTTCGGGTAGCCTGTAAGGGCGGCTACACACTACCACCCCCGGGGGCATCTCCATGTGGTGCTCTATGAGGTTAGTGCGACCGGGCAGGGGCGAGAACGCATCCGAAAACTCGGTCTGCAACTGGGCGACCTCCGTGAGTTGGGTCGGGGAGAGGTGGTCTCCACAGGGGACCGGAGAGGTACGGGATGCCAATGCCCTTTTTGAACCTCTGGCCCCAGCTCCGCCTTCTCCGGAACCACCGACACCAACGCCACGGGGACCTCCTCGTTCCAGAGTTTAAGCAGATTGAGGTGGTAAACTTGTAGCGCCCCACCCCTGTCCGTTCGCCTCACCTCATAGTCGACGTCCCTGACTCGCCGTGTGACCTCAAAGGGTCCTTGCCACTTGGCAATCAATTTGGAGCTCGAAGTGGGCAACAGTACGAGTACTTTATCTCCCTGGGTGAACTCCCTAAGGCGCGTACCCTTGTTGTACAGGCGGGCTTGCCGTTCCTGGGCCTGCCGCAAATTCTCCTGAGTTAAGTGGGTGAGCGTGTGGAGTTTTGCGCGCAGGTCCATAACGTATTGAATTTCGTTCTTGCTTTGTGAAGGTCCCTCCTCCCAATTTTCCCGCAGCACGTCTAGGATGCCGCGCGGCTTACGCCCATATAATAATGAACGGGGAGAACCCCATGGAGGCTTGGGGAACCTCTCGCACTGAGAACAACAAGGGTTCGAGCCACTTATCCCAATCATGTGCGTCCTCACTTACGAATTTTTTAATGATATTTTTGAGGATGTGATTGAACCGTTCCACTAAACCGTCCGTTTGTGGGTGATACACACTGGTGCGGATCGGCTTAATCCCCAATAACCCATACAGTTCGCGCAGTGTCCGTGACATGAATGTAGTGCCTTGATCAGTCAGAATCTCTTTCGGGATTCCGACTCGGGAGATAACGCGGAAGAGTGCCTCTGCAATACTGCGTGCTGAGATATTGCGCAGAGGCACTGCTTCCGGGTATTGCGTTGCATAGTCCACCAGAACTAATATAAAGCGGTACCCTCGTGCTGACTGATCTAATGGCCCGACGAGATCCATCCCAATTCTCTCAAACGGGGTCTCGATTAATGAAATAGGGCGCAAAGGCGCTTTTGGAATGGCTGCTGGATTCACTAACTGGCATTCGCAGCATGCCGTACACCACCTACGAACATCGCCGCGAATCCCCGGCCAATAGAATCGGGCCATTATTCGGGCTAGTGTCTTATCCTGCCCCAAGTGTCCAGCCATGGGGTTAAAGTGAGCCGCCTGGAATACCAATTCCCGGCGTCTCTTCGGAATCAAAAGCTGCGTGACTCGCTCTTTAGTTTGAGTGTCCTGCGTCACTCGGTATAACCTATCCTTCATAATTGCGAATAGGGGAAGGACAGGGTGGCGTTTGGCTGGAGCGTTTGACCATCGATTACGCTCACTTGGTCAAACGCATGTCACAGAGTCTCGTCTCGCGATTGTTCTAACGGAAAATCCATGAGGGATTCCCCAATAGAGAGAGGAGGAGCCGGCGGCTCCTCACTCTGATGTGGAGATGACGTAGACGGCTCTGTGACAGCTGCTCCCGCCAAAGCGACACCGGGACCTCATCTCATCTCATTATCTCTAGCCACTTTATCCTTCTACAGGGTCGCAGGCAAGCTGGAGCCTATCCCAGCTGACTACGGGTGAAAGGCGGGGTTCACCCTGGACAAGTCGCCAGGTCATCACAGGGCTGACACATAGACACAGACAACCATTCACACTCACATTCACACCTACGCTCAATTTAGAGTCACCAGTTAACCTAACCTGCATGTCTTTGGACTGTGGGGGAAACCGGAGCACCCGGAGGAAACCCACGCGGACACGGGGAGAACATGCAAACTCCACACAGAAAGGCCCTTGCTGGCCCCGGGGCTTGAACCCAGGACCTTCTTGCTGTGAGGCGACAGCGCTAGCCACTACACCACCGTGCCGCCCCCACCGGGACCTCCCCCTGTCAAATGGCAGGACCCACTCTTTACTAAGCGTGTCATTAACCCCCGAAATCCCGGCCAATCAGTCCCTAAAATCAAAGAGTGGGTAAGGCGAGGATTAACCACCGCCTTCACTATAAATTTTTCCCCTCTGAAAAAAATGTGGACCGACACCAAAGTGTAGCTGTGAACATCCCCGTGCACACACACACACACACACACACACACACACACACACACACAACACCTTCACCCCCTGTGCTCCCCCCAATGCCTCGTTTTGCACCAGGCTTTGGCGAATTGAGGTCTGATTACAACCCGAATCCACCAACGCCTGATATGTAGCCCCTTGGATACTCACCGGTATGCGATACGCTCCGGCCCGATCGAGGGCGGCCTCTGGTGCATCGGGGATCCAAACCACCGCACCCACCTCCATTGCCGTGCACTGTTGTTGAAGGTGGCCCGGCTCCCCGCAGCGCCAGCAAACCGGCCCGGGCTTTCCCTCTGCACCGGTGTTCTGGGGCTCACTCACCTGGGGGTGGAGACAGACACAGAAGGGAGAAACAGGAGGGCACCGCGGGTGCGGCGGGCCGGCTGGGGTGGTGCCGGCCCCTGTCTCCGCGGTGGGGGAATGGGGCGAGGACGGGACACAAAAGGAGGGGGAGAGAGAGAGAGAAGAGGAGAGAAGAGTAGACGCCATCTGCTGTCCTGCCGCCGGAACAGCCGCCAAATGATCCTCCGCCAGCTCGACTGCCTGATCCAGCGACGCCGGGCAGTGGCACTGGACCCACTCCACGGTTCCTGCGGGCAAGCGAGCGATGAACTGTTCCAGCACCACCTGGTCGATGATCCCCTCGGCGTCGCGGTCGTCGGCCCTCAGCCACCTCCAGCAGACGTCCCGGAGCTGCTGGCCGAACGCGAACAGCCGGCTGACTTCCTCCAAGCGCAGAGCGCGGAAGTGCTGGCGCTGTTGCTCAGGAGTGCGCCCCATGCGCTGGAGGACGGCCCGGTGGAGGTCCGCGTAGGCCAGTCGGCAGTCGGCGGGGAGCTGTAGTGCGGCCAGCTGTGCCTCTCCCGTTAGGAGGGGGAGGAGGCGCGCTGCACGCTGCTCCATCAGCCACCCCGAGGCTTTGGCGACCTGTTCGAATAGTGTGATGAACGCCTCGGGGTCGTCCTGCGGGCCCATCTTGGTGACGGTGAGGGGAGACGGGCCCGCGGCCGGAGTGCTGGTGGACCCCGCTGATGCGAGTCTTCCTCGCAGTCTTCCTGCTGGGCCAGCACCAGGGCTTCGAAGCACCGCTCTTGTTCCTTCCGGAGGGTGACGAGCGCCTGGTGCTGGCTTTGCTGGGCCGTGGCGAGGGCGTGGACCAGGTCGGCGAACGGGGAGGACTCCATGGGGCTGATCTGTTGGTGCTCCACTCTGGATCCCGGGTTTCGGCACCACTGTAAGGCTCAATACGTGTGGGTGGAGCACAGAGGACGGCAGGACAGAGATCAAGTGTAAACAGAGGCTTTATTGCCATACTTTTCAGTACAACAATATGTATTTCAAACACTCCGAGACACGCACACCAGCGTCTCGTCCAGGGAAGAGCCCCTCTGCTCTCGCTCTCCCTCCTCAAATAGGGCGCGGTCACTGGGAAGACACACAAACACAGGTTAATTGCCGTCAGGTGTAGTGATTCTGCCACTTACCTTCCCTGACTCCGCCCTCCTGTCACAGACCGGCGCTTGACCACGCCCCCGCTGCCACACACTTGTACCAGCCTTCATCATGTCATCCTGTAGGTGTCTTGCACTCACATGGGGGTTTTTCTTAGTTGTCCTGACTAAGTGGCTAAGGGCCCTTGATGAAATTTTGGGCTTTCTTCCACGGTCAGGCAGGTTTGCAGCTGTTCCATAAGTTTTAAATTTCCTTATAATGCTCCCAATGGTGTCTCTTGGAATGTTAATTTTTTTGGAAATAATCTTATACCCAAAGCTCTTTAGATGTGATGAAATAATCTCCTCTGTCAGCTTTTGTGGAAGCTTCTTTGTCTTTCCCATGATTGCAACTGACCTCGAATACTTTCATGGGTAGGTTTTACAGCTGAAGCAAATGAAGGATCATTACAGAGTTCCCAAAGGCTTAATTACGTTTCAACCAGGGCTTTGAACCGGTTCAAGGAACGAAAACAAAAACCGGGAACTTTTTCTATTTCACATGGAACAGAAACGAAACCAGAAACTTTTTTTTTTATGTTCCGGAACAGAAACGCTTATTAAAAATAATGGTAACCGGTTAATACTGGTTTTTATTTCGTTCCTCAAAGTTTCCGTAGCCTACAAATGAAAAAGTCATTCTTCTCCTGCGCAAGTTTCTATGACCCGCTGGGGTTCACTTCCTGTGTGACGTTCGCTGACTGAATGGAGAGAGCGGGAAGGTGGACTACTATCACATGGAGACATGATAGTAAGTGCATTACTGAGTGTCTGAGCAAAGGAGAGCCTGAATGTTGCAACCTCCCTATTGGCTGTTTGTAAAAATGTATCAGTTGTTGCCCTTCCCATGGGAATCATCGCGGGCTCGAGAGACGAGACCTGACAAGTTAGTTCGTTGGTAGCAGAACAAAATGTCTGGACACAAATCGGGTTTTCAGAAAAGGAAAGAAAATAAACGGAGGGTCGAAAATACAAAAAAGGAGGCAGAAAATGCAAAACGAGTTTTAAGGTAGGACAAATGGTTACTTTTCTGAGGCAGCCCGCCGTGGCTGCAGGCTTTCAGTTGTGTCATTGAATGGTTACTTTTCTGAGGCAGCCCGCCGTGGCTGCCTGCAGGCTTATTTATTATAGCCCATTTAGTTAAAATAGTTGATATAAAATGTGTATAGTTATAGTTATGTGATGATTGTCCTGATTTAGACTGTATTTTTTTGGGGGGGGGGTTGCGCGATGTTGCACCCGGGTCCAGATTAGGGCAGAACCGGCCCTGGCTACATTTCAGGTGTAGTTTGTTTTATGTATGTATGTACTTGTATAGATGTGCACTTGGTCTTCCAATATGGCGCCTAACAAAATCTCGCGGCGCGGTGACGTCATGCAGTAGCCCGCTATAGGGCCTGACTAGCCTTTGGCAACACACTAAACGAATTATCTTTCATTTTTGGCACTTTTTCTGTTTGTGTAGATGGGAAGACATACTGAGAATCCAAATCGCCAACATTTGAAATAATAATTGTTTTGAATTATTTCTTGTCTTATTTAATGAAGGTTGTAATAGAATTAGCCGACATTTGGCTTAAGCTGGATGAGACAGAGACATAATTTTATAGCCATTTGTTAAACAGCTGACAGGGAACGTAATTAACCGTTCCAGGAACGAAATTTTTTTGTTCTAACCGGTTCGGGAACGTCTATTTAATGGTGGAACCCAAAACCGGAAACGTTAAAATTCCGTTTCTGTTCGGAACGAACCAATAGGAAAAAAATTCTGGTTCAAAGCCCTGGTTTCAACTCCACTGTAGGCCATAAAAACTGTCAGAAAGCTTTAAAAACAACTATTATATAGGGGTTGAATAATTGTGAAAAAGTTATATTATTAACCTTACTTTCACATTATAAGTTAAACATTCAGTTTGTGTTCATTGAGATATTGTTTAAAATGTTACTTTTCAAAGGGGGTGTACTCGTTTACGCTGAGCACTGTGTATATCATATATATATATATATATATATATATATACACACACACACACCTGCTGGCTGTTGCCACGACAATGCGGCTGGTCAGAGCAGTGTTCCACTCACGGCCGTTGATGCTGAAGCGGAGCTGACTGATACGAGAACCAGCAACCATACACACCTCATTCTCCACCTCCAGATACACTACAGGGTCTGAGCCCACCTACACACACACACACACACACACACACACACACACACACACACACACACGTTATCGTCCAGTCCAGTGAATAAAGTAGAACAGATTGAGGCACTTACTGAAGATAGTGAAATGTGTGTGTGTTTTACCTGTGTGCTGAATGATTTCTGTACTGCAGGTGTGGGGAGTTTCACGACTACAGGAGCCAATACTCGTGATGTCTCCTTCTCCATTGGGACTGGAGTCTAAATGACGCACATGCGTGCACACATCAAAAGAAACAAACAAACAAACAAACAAAACAAACAAACAAACATCAATCACTCTGTGAGAATGTACAATATCTCCTGGGTCAAACCTTCTAAACCTTTGTAAGAATGCTTCATTAACCTCTGCACCTAATGATGTTGATGTCCACACAGGTATCTGTTGCAGAGGCAGGCTGCACCTTTGCCCATCACCTCAAGGAATCCTTTAAGACCAAGCGTACCAAGTACCATCCACAGTCATTAGTTCAACACACCAGACTAGATTTACACATACAAAAAGAACTCCTACAAAGCCACACCCTATCCAAATACTCATACCTTCATATTATTAGTACACAAAAAGCAGTACGTAGGATACCCAAACATTCAGTAAGAATAAATCTGAAATGGAATGCTCAAGAACATATGGGTGTGATGGTCAGGGGTGTAGATACTTTAGTCTATGACAGTTTAGTGTATGGAGAAGGTGCTGCTAATTAATGTAGCCTCAATAATATTGCTCAATTTTTTATCTGTATGGTGCTGTAATTCACCTCTACACTAAAATATACACACACACACACACACACACACACACACACACTTATGTATTACTGTGGGCATACCTGTGTGTACACTTGGGGTACACTCATCATCAGCTTGGAATCCTTCCTGGGTCGTCCCTTTTTCCGTTTCTCTACCACTTCTCCTCCGTCCATGTCATTCCTTCGCTTGGCCAGAGGGGGTGCCGACTTCTGCACCACCTTATCCTCACTGTCACTGCTCGAGTCCTCTCTTGCTTTCCAGTCCTTTGGTCCTTCAGTCCTTCCGCTGCTGCCATCCTTCAGCCTGAGGAGGGGGGGAAGGGAGGGAGAAGAGAGATCAATTTCGTGACTCACTCAAAAAGCATGTTAGAGAACCTTTACAAAGATAAAAGAGCAGCAACATCGTTACCTGTCTACAGGTGCAGTGCTTACAGCAGCAGGTGAACTGCTGACCCCCAGTGTGACCTTTGACCTTTCAGTGAAGCGTGAGTCCAAGGCCTTCATTGGTTCAATTTTGGAGGCTGCAGTGAGCAGCAGAGGAGGAGACTTCAGAGCATTGGAGCTGAAGGATGAACACAGAGACAGGAAGAGAGACAGGAAGTCAGACAGATGACACTCAACAGGAAGTCAGAACACCCAATGGGCTTTAATGCAGCAGGTCAGGAGCACAAACCCGTCCTTATTGTCAGCAGTGTTCTTGGATTGGGACGAGGCCGCTGCTTCCTGAGTGGGTTTGGTTTGGGACAGAGCCGGTGGGTCTTGTGTGACTCTCAGACTGAGCGAAGTGTTTGAGTCAGAGGACAGCTGAGTGACCGAGGAGCCAGGCAGGATGGGTACACTGTTAAACAGAGCGGGGGAGAAGTCCCTGTGTACACACACAGAGCATGTGTGTATAATATAAAATAAATTACATACAAAAATAAAAAATTACTTATGAAAACATACACTATGACCAAAACTGTGGACACCCCTGCTAATTCCTGATGTGAGGCGTTAAATGGGCACTGTTATGTATGAACCTAGATATATGCCATACCAATAGTTACCACAAGAGGGCAGACCGCCACTAGGGCATATAGGGATACTGAATGTAACCACTAGCAGAACAGGACAATAAAGAAGTGAGTGAACCAGCAAGAAGCGTGTCCTCCGTGCTCTGTGTGTCGGGTAATATTGTTTACTTAGTTACACTATAAGGGAGCAACATAACAAATTGGCGACGAGTCGTGTAGTCCGGAACACTTCTCATCGACTGGCTGTGAAAGTAAAGTCAGCTTTGTGCAAGTTTGAACCGAAAAGAACACCCACGTTTTGGATAGCTAATGTGCTAGTCAACAATGAGCCACTCTTCCTCAGATGACTCCAGTACAGCGAGTGCTCCTTCAAATGCTACAAGTGCTTCGAGTGCTCCTACAGTGCAAGTAATTCCAGAAAGACGCATTATGGCTGGAATAATTGGACATATGGACACTTTTGATGAGTCTGGTGAGCAATGGACAACGTATATTGAACGTTTTGAACATTATGTTTTGGCTAATGACATACAAGCAGCTAAGAAAGTTTCAGTGCTGTTCAGTGTAATGGGACCTAAAACGTACGGACTACTCCGCAGTTTGGTAGCTCCCGTGGCGCCTGGTGCAAAGACTTATGAACAGATAGTGACTGTGCTGCAAGATCGCTTCGCACCGAAACCGCTTGTTATAGCTGCAAGGTTCAGGTTCCACAAGCGAAATCAGGGGGAAGGAGAAACGGTAGCACAGTATGTGGCAGTGCTCAAGAGACTTTCGGAACACTGCGAGTTCGGGGCTTACTTAGAGGACGCTCTGAGAGACAGATTTGTATGTGGATTAAAATGCAAAACTGTGCAGAAGCGCCTTTTGACCAAGAAAGATCTCACGTTCAAGAAAGCAATCGAACATGCAGTGTCGGCAGAGACAGCAGCACACGACGTGCAGCAGTTAAGCAGCTCCCTGAAAGTGAATGCGGTGTTTTCACAAAGTGAGAAATGTCGCTGCAGTGGGAAAGCAAATCATACTGATGATGACTGCTGGTACAAAGACTGTGAATGTCACCAGTGCGGGAGGAAAGGCCACACGAAACGAATGTGCAGGAGTAAAGCAAAAAGCAGTCACGAAAGAGAACATAAACAGAAAGATGGAAAGCCTGAACAGAAAAGCCATGCAAACAAATGCAGTGTGAAAGATAAAAAGAAAAAAAATCCATCACGTCGAGGCGAATGAAAGTGAAGGAACGAAATCAGTCAGTGATAGTGACTTGGGACTAGAGCTGTGCAATATATCGTATTTTTATCACGATATCGATATTGGTGTCAAACGATATCAAAATTCATAATATCGATATGAAACGATTTTTTGTCATTTGTCGAAAGGGACGTGCACAATATTTCTACAATGGCAATAAAACAACAATAACATTGACGTGACAGTAAGGTAAAACGAACCCTTCTGTCCCCTAAGGCACACCGTAGCCTTGCATACGTCATCCATTCTACTCCCGTGATATCTCCGCAACAGTAAAAAATCATTTCTTCTGTTTTCATACGTGTCGGGTGATTTGATATATTGATTTCTTAATATGTTGTTTGATTTGCTTGCTAATAGTTATAATAATACAATTAACATATATTTACGTCATATTTTTGGATGTGGGACTGGGTAATGTAAAAATGGCATCTACGGAAGAAAACAAGCACAACAATATTAGCACATATCCAGCTTGCTAGCTGTGTTAGATGTGTTAAACCGTGTGGATTTAAGTGGAATAATTGCGCGTCGTCCTGTGGTCAAGGCAGCGTTTTAAGGTAAGGCAATTTGGTTATTAAATGTTGCCCGCCGCGGCATGTTGAGTTCATTTGATTTTGACTTGTGCATCTGCAGCTAGCATCATGCTTTGAAGTAGGTTCTGCTAAGGACGGGTTTATTGCGCGATGTAGACGGACTCAGATGTAATTACATTGTTTTTAAAATTCCGTGCGCTTAAAACGGTGTCCCCCTGCTAATCATGTAGCCCTAATCATGTGTTGCTTTTACTTTTCTTAATGGCGAGTGAAATATCTCTGCAAATGGTATTTCAATGCTGACATGCCAAAAAGATAGTGGAGTCCACATTTGGAAGATGAAGGAAGAGAAGCCTATTTTCATGTATGTTAATTCTTAAGGACTTGTCTCTATATTGTGCGTGTTTAATGTTGGTGTCTTAACAACACACAAGCTTACGTTGTAGTGTGTGTGAGAGAGAGATTTTATCCTTGGCTGGCTACGAGCCAGTGTGGACGTTACGCAGTAATCACTGGTAATACCAGCGCTGGCTCCATCCTCTGTGATCGGAAATGTTGAGTGAGGAGAACGTGAGCCTTGTGCAGGCTATAGGACCTATGCAAAGTACGCGCTTGCACAGTAAATAGTTTAAGTAAAAGGCGTTTCAGGGTACAACGGGAAGGGTTGACAGGTAGCCTATGAGGCATGTACTATAAAAATGTGGCCCGGTGCCTCAGGTGTTGATGATCAGGGCTTTAAAAAAAGGTGTATAAATATCGTTTTAAAAATCGCGATATCGATATTTACTGAAAAAATCATGATATTGATTTTTTCCAATATCGAGCAGCCCTACTTGGGACTGTATGCCGTGTCTCAGAAAGGAAAATATTCACGCATATCAGTAATGCCAACAGTCAATGGAAAGAAAATGGAGATGGAATTAGATACAGGGGCTGCTGTGTCACTGATTCCTTGGGAACTGTACAAACGAAAGCTGCGCAAATTCCCTCTGCAACCCACTGATATCATGCTAAAGACATACACAGGAGAGCCCTTGGCACCAGAAGGAGTCATTAAAGTGCAAGTGGAATTAAACAAGCAACGCGCTGACTTGCCACTGTACGTGGTGAAGGTGGATGCTCCACCATTGTTTGGTAGGGAATGGCTGAGAGCCATTAAACTGAATTGGAGAGACTTAAAGACTGTACATGCCATTGAGCAAAGACAGACAGCTTAGAGACCGTGTTAAAGAGACACTCCGCTGTTTTCTCCAATAAGTTAGGCACCATGAAAGGAGTGAAAGCCAGACTCACTCTAAGACCAAACAGTGTGCCCAAATTCTGCCCACCACGTAACGTGCCATATGCTCTTCGACCGCGAGTGGAGGCCAAGCTGAAACGCCTCACTGAGCTTGGCGTCATCTCACCTGTGGCGCATAGTGACTGGGCTACGCCAGTGGTGCCCGTCAACAAAAAGGACGGCACCGTGAGACTCTGCGGGGATTTCAAAGTCACCCTCAACCCAGCTCTTTGCATCGACAAGTACCCAATTCCCACGTATTGAGGACTTGTTCGCTTCTCTCACTGGAGGTCAATGCTTCAGTAAGCTGGATCTATCCAATGCGTATCTACAGATGGAAGTAGAAGAGAGCTCCAAGAAGCTGCTGACCATATCGACACAGAAAGGACTTTTCTGCTTCAACTGCTTACCGTCTGGTGTAGCGTCATCGCCCGCCTTGTTCCAGAAGGCAATGGACCAGGTGCTCCTCGGACTGCCACATACTCACGGTTACCTGGACGACATCCTTGTCAGTGGTCCTGACGAACAAACACACCTGAAAACCCTGGATGCTGTCCTCGGCAGGCTAGAGGAATACGGCCTGCACCTCAAGCAAGAGAAATGTCTCTTCTTCCAGGAGTCCGTGGAATACCTGGGCCATATCATTGACGCTGCTGGGCTCCACAAATCACCTGAGAAGGTACGTGCCATCATGGAGGCACCAGCACCAGGCAATGTAAGTCAACTTCGCTCGTTCTTAGGAATGCTTAATTATTATGGATGCTTTATCCCTGACCTGGCCACTGTGCTTAAGCTGTTGAATGAACTGCTCAACAAAGAAAAGAAATGGCAGTGGACGTCAGCCTGTGCATCAGCGTTCCAGAAAGCTAAAGCACTCCTGGTATCACAAGAGGTGCTCACACACTACAATCCTGAGCTGCCTCTCCGCCTCGCTTGCGACGCTTTACCCTATGGGGTCGGAGCTGTGCTCTCACATGTCATGCCGGATGGCGATGAAAAACCTATAGCCTATGCATCAAGAACTCTCAGCAAAGCGGAACGAAACTACGCTCAGATCGAGCGGGAGGCGTTAGCGATAGTCTTGAGTACGCAAGTTCCATCAGTACCTTTATGGTAACACATTCACTCTACTCACTGACCATCGCCCACTAACAACCATCCTCAGTCCAGTGAAAAAGCACACCATCCATGGCTGCAGCTCACATGCAACGCTGGGCGCTCCTACTGTCTGCTCAAAATTACACCATCGAGTACAGGAAAGGTGCCCTACATGCCAACGCTGATGGACTGTCAAGGTTACCGCTCCCTCATGCCCCCAGTGAGAAACAAGGTGCAGTGGAGGTGTTCTACACGTCATAGTTGGATACATTACCAGTCAGCAACACAGAGATCAAGCGTCACACCATGTTTGACTCCACCCTGTCTCGTGTCATGGAAATGGTCACAACTGGCTGTTTTCCAACTGCAAAGGACGCAGGTGATGAGCTGTCACCCTATCTCCTGTGCCGCCACGATCTCACTGTGCAACACGGATGCCTCATGTGGGGCTTGAGAGTGATTGTGCCACCCAAGCTGCGCCCCCGTGTGTTGAAAGAGCTGCACTCAGCACACCCAGGTGTAGTGAGGATGAAGAGTTTAGCGCGCAGCTACGTTTGATGGTCCAGCATCGACGCCCAGATTGAGCACCAAGCAAAGTCATGTCACTCATGTCAGCGTGTGCAGAAAGACCCTGGTCTAGCACCATTACACCCGTGGATGTGGCCATCCAGTCCTTGGGAACGTATACATGTGGACTTTGCTGGTCCATTTGAAGGACATATGTACCTAGTAGCAGTGGACGCACACTCCAAATGGCCCAAGGTGCACATCATGGATAGCACCACATCCAGCAAGACCATCCAAGTGCTTAGGGGACTTTTTAGTCGCTATGGCATTCCACACAGTCTTGTAAGTGACAATGGACCTCAGTTCTGCTCTGAAGAATTCAACATGTTTCTGAAATCCAATGGAGTCAAACACATTCGCTCAGCGCCGTACCACCCTGCCTCCAATGGCTTGGCAGAGTGCTTTGTGCAAACGTTCAAACACGCTCTGAAATCTTCCAGAGGAACTACACCAGTGCAACAGCGTCTAGATACGTTCCTCCTGACCTACCGCAACACCCCCCATGCAACAACAAAGGAAACCCCAGCAATGCTGTTCATTGGACACAAGCTGCGTTCTCGACTGGATTTCCTGAAACCAAGTGTTGCTGGAGCACTGCACCAGTCACAGGATGCTCAACAGCAACAACGTCAACTACACTCCAAAGAGAGACAGTTTGACTTTGGTGAGCCAGTGCTCATGTGTGATTATAGGAGGGGGGAGGATAAGTGGACACAAGCTGTGGTGATCGAGAAGACCGGACCAGTATCGTACAAGGTAAATGTGGGAACACAAGGGGTCTGGAAACGTCATGTGGACCAGATGCTGACTCGTCCCGAGTCAGAGCCACAAGAGACTGCAGTGAGTCTTCCTGGGAGTCCTCCGTTGTCGCTACCTCAGACAACCACACTTGGTACCACACCTAGCCCGAGTACACCTCAACAGAAGGAGGATACTGATATAGTGCCACACACACCACCTAAGACACCCAAGACACCACAGCCCGCAGAAACGGCACACATGGAACATACAGAGACAACAGAGACTGTACGACGTTATCCTGTGAGGATCACACGTCCGCCAGTACGTTACAGTGATCAATGAACATCAGCAAAAGAAAAAAAATTGAAAAATATTTGCCATTGCAGAATGTTGTTTGATGGTTTTGAGTTTTGAAACTTAGAAGTGGTTATAAACCGTAACATAACTCTCCTATTTTTCTTTAATGTTATTAAGAAGTAAAGAAAGAAAGAATCTTACCTTTTATGTAGTGTAAAGGGGATATAATCTCTTGAGTTGGTTTCAGAAGAAATGTTTTTGTTATTGACAACAAACCTTAGTGGGGAAGAGATATGTTATGTATGAACCTAGATATATGCCATACCAATAGTTACCACAAGAGGGCAGACCGCCACTAGGGCATATAGGGATACTGAATGTAACCACTAGCAGAACAGGACAATAAAGAAGTGAGTGAACCAGCAAGAAGCATGTCCTCCGTGCTCTGTGTGTCGGGTAATATTGTTTACTTAGTTACACTATAAGGGAGCAACATAACAGGCGCAGTCACAGGACGCCGTCTTTAACAGTTCATGCTTTTGAAACTTCTGCCCTGCTAGATCTGCTCCAGGCAAATGCAAGTGCTATTATTGTGAAATGGAAGCATCAAGGAGCAACAACAGCCGAGCCACAAAGTGCCTGTAGACCATGCAAACTCGCCAAGTGCTGAAGCGTGTAAACATCACCACTCCCCTCTGTTCCATTACTCACTACAGGGAACTTCATGGGTGTGATGGTTGGGGCACACGTACTTTTGGCTATAAAGTGTATGGACAAAGTGCTGCTACTAATACCTTTGAAAATGTTGATATAGTCCATGTTCACCTGTACGGAGGTGCAATTTTCTGCAGAGTGCACCACTATTATGAATAATTTTCCCACAAACCTTTGGTCATAAAGTGCATGTGAGCTATATATACTGATTCAGTCTCTGTACGTGTGTGTGTTTGGGGGGAGGGGTTGTATGCATGCGTGTGTTACCCCGTGTCCAGCTGTGCAATACACAATGGTGTGATTCTCCTCCGCCCGTCTGCGGTTCTTGTCTCCACCTGTTTCTTCAGCAGGTTCTGAAACAGTTTTAAGTTAATTTTAGTTTGATTTCAACTGATCGTGAAGCATTTTTGTTGTAACTTCAGTATTAAACACACGCTCGATTCTCCACTCATTTTAACAGGAGATTAACTCCCTCTCTCATGCTTAATCACTACTACTAATACTATAGTACAGGTGTTTCAACCACTGGGCCGTAGTGGGTAGTGAATTTTTTTTTTCCAAGTTGAAGCCAATTTTTACTTGTAGTGGGGTACAATTTCTGGGTTATATCAGACGTCACATTCGCCTCATTAAAGGAACAGTCCACCGTACTTCCATAATGAAATATGCTCTTATCTGAATTGAGACGAGCTGCTCCGTACCTGTCCGAGCTTTCCGCGACCTCCCAGTCAGTCAGATGCAGTCAGACGCGCTGTCACTCCTGTTAGCAATGCAGCTAGGCTCAGTATGCCCAATGGTATTTTTTGGGGCTGTAGTTAGATGCGACCAAACTCTTCCACGTTTTTCCTGTTTACATAGATTTATATGACCAGTGACATGAAACAAGTTCAGTTACACAAATTGAAACGTAGCGATTTTCTATGCTATGAAAAGTCCGCACTATAATGACAGGCGTACTAACACCTTCTGCGCGCTTCGGCAGCGCATTGATACGGAGCCCAGATATCAATGCGCTGCCGAAGCACGCAGAAGGTGTTAGTACGCCTGTCATTATAGTGCAGACTTTCCATAGCATAGAAAATCGCTACGTTTCAATTTGTGTAACTGAACTTGTTTCATGTCACTGGTCATATAAACCTATGTAAACAGGAAAAACGTGGAAGAGTTTGGTCGCATCTAACTACAGCCCCAAAAAATACCATTGGCCATACTGAGCCTAGCTACATTGCTAACAGGAGTGACGGCGCGTCTGACTGACTGGGAGGTCGCGCAAAGCTCGGAGAGGTACGGAGCAGCTCGTCTCAATTCAGATAAGAGCATATTTCATCATGGAAGTACGGTGGACTGTTCCTTTAAGCTACGGTCACACTACAGCTCGCAATGCTTTGCAATGGTTATCGATGAAAATGAGGCGTTTTGGCAGCAATGCATGGCGATATGCATGTGAGCTAGAAATCCTTTCACCTCACACAGCAGGTGAACACTTAACTGTCACACCTTTGCACGCTTGAGTGGCCGCGTATGCTCATGGAGCATGTTGTGCGCGCGCTTAGGACCCAGTCATTATGGGAAACACCCAATGCTGATTTGAGCGCAATCAGCACATGCAGATACGGATGCTATTTTCACAGAGGCTTTGCGAAATATCACTGTAACGTTTGTTTCTCACCATGTTTATAACCCCCCCTCCTAGAACTGCCACCTTATTGTGGTGGAGGAGTTTGTGTACTTGAATGATCCTAGGAGCTATGTTGTGGGGGGTATTACACCCCTGTTAGGGTCTCCCAAGGCAGACAGGTCCTAGGTGACAGGCCAAACCAAGAGCAGTTCATCAAAACCCCTTATGAAGAATAATCAATCAAGGACCGTGACGTCGCCCGGTATGGCGCAGCCGGGGCCCCACCCTGGAGCCAGGCCTGGGGTTGGGGCTCGTATATGAGCGCTTTGTGGCCGGGCCTTTGCCCACGGGGCCCGGCCGGGCTCAGCCCGAAGTGGTGACGTGGGCCCGATCTCCTGTGGGTTCACCACCCACAGAGGTAGCCGTAAGGGGCTGGTGCAGTGTGGATTGGGCGGCAGCCGAAGGCAGGGGCCTCGACGACCTGATCCCCGGACACAGCAGCTAGCTGTTGGGACATGGAATGTCACTTTGCTGGGGGGGAAAGAGCCCGAGCTTGTGCGGGAGGTTGAGAGGTACCGGCTAGAGATAGTCGGGCTCACCTCCACGCACAGCTTGGGCTCCGGAACCCAGCTCCTCGAGAGGGGCTGGACTCTCCACTTCTCTGGAGTCGCCCATGGTGAACGGCGGCGGGCTGGTGTGGGCTTGCGTATATACCTCCCCAGCTCAGCCACCATATGTTGGAGTTTACCTCAGTGAACGAGAGGGTCGCCTCTCTGTGCCTTCGGATTGGGGAGAGGGCTCTTGCTGTTGTTTGTGCCTACGGGCCGAATAGCAGTATAGAGTATCCGGCCTTCTTGGAGTCCCTGGAAGAGGTACCGAGAGATGCTCAGACTGGGGACTCCATTGTTCTACTGGGGGACTTCAACGCTCACATGGGCGACGACAGTGACACCTGGAGGGGCGTGATTGGGAGGAACGGCCTTCCCGATCTGAACCCAAGTGGTGTTTTATTATTGGACTTCTGTGCTAGTCACAGTTTGTCCATAACGAACACCATGTTCGAGCATAGGGGTGTCCATAAGTGCACGTGGCACCAGGACACCTTAGGTTGGAGGTCAATTATCGACTTTGTTGTCGTTTCATCGGATCTCCAGCCCTATGTCTTGGACACTCGGGTGAAGAGAGGGGCTGAGCTGTCAACTGATCACCACCTGGTGGTGAGTTGGAGCCGCTGGCGGAGGAGGAAGCCGGACAGACCTGGCAGGCCCAAACGTATGGTGAGGGTCTGCTGGGAATGTCTGGCCGAGCACTCTGTCGGGGAGGTCTTTAACTTCCACCTCCGGAAGAGCTTCTCCCAGCTTCCGAGGGAGGCGGGGGACATTGAGTCTAAGTGGACCATGTTCTCTACCTCCATTGTAGACACGGCTGTTCAGAGCTGTGGCCGCAAGGTCTCCAGTGTCTGTCGTGGCGGCAATCCCCGAACCCGGTGGTGGACACCGAAAGTAAGGGATGCCGTCAAGCTGAAGGAGTCCTATCGGGCCATGTTGGCCTCCGGGACGCCTGAGGCAGCTGACCGGTATCAGCAGACCAGGCGTGCTGCAGCTCGGGCAGTTGCGGAGGCAAAAACTCGGAACTGGGAGGAGTTCGGTGAGGCCATGGAGAAGGACTATCGGTCGTCCTCGAAGAAATTCTGGCAAACCGTCTGGCGCCTCAGGAGGGGGAAGCAGTACTCTGCCAACACTGTTTACAGTGCACGTGGGGAGCTGTTGACCTCGACTGGGGACATTGTCGGGCGGTGGAAGGAATACTTTGAGGATCTCCTCGATCCCACAGTCACGTCTTCCATTGATGAAGCGGTGGCTGATGACTCAGGGGTGGACTCGTCCATTACCCCAGCCGAAGTCACTGAAGTGGTTACCAAGCTCCTCGGTGGCAAGGCACCGGGGGTGGATGAGATCCGCCCCGAGTATCTCAAGTCTCTGGATGTTGTGGAGCTGTCTTGGCTGACACACCTCTGCAACATCACATGGCGGTTGGGGACAGTGCCTCTGGAGTGGCAGACTGGGGTGGTGGTCCCTCTTTTTAAGAAAGGGGACCAGAGAGTGTGCTCCAATTATAGGGGAATCACACTTCTCAGCCTCCCAGGGAAGATTTACTCCAGGGTACTGGAGAGGAGAATTCGGCCGATAGTCAAACCTCGGATCCAGGAGGAACAATGCGGTTTTCGTCCTGGTCGCGGAACACTGGACCAGCTCTATACCCTTCATAGGGTGCTTGAGGGTTCATGGGAGTTTGCCCAACCAGTCCACATGTGCTTTGTGGATCTGGAGAAGGCATTCGACCGTGTCCCTCGTGGTATTCTGTGGGGGGTGCTTCGGGAGTATGGGGTTCGGGGCCCTTTGCTAGGGGCTGTCCAGTCCCTGTACGAACGGAGCAGCTTTGGGTAATGACCGAAAGAACAAGATCACGGATACAAGCGGCCGAAATGAGTTTCCTTCGCAGGGTGGCTGGGCGCTCCCTTAGAGATAGGGTGAGAAGTACAGTCACTCGGGAGGAGCTCGGAGTAGAGCCGCTGCTCCTCCACATCGAGAGGAATCAGCTGAGGTGGCTCGGGCATCTCTTTCAGATGCCTCCTGGATGCCTCCCTGGGGAGGTGTTCCAGGCATGTCCCCCCGGGAGGAGGCCCCGGGGAAGACCCAGGACACGCTGGAGGGACTATGTCTCTCGGCTGGCCTGGGAACGCCTCTGTGTTCTTCCCGAGGAGCTGGCTGAGGTGTCTGGGGAAAGGGAAGTTTGGGCTTCCATGCTCAGACTGCTGCCTCCGCGACCCAGCCCCGGATAAGCGGAAGAAGACGAGACGAGATGTTTATAACCCTGTTTAAATACTATGCTTTATGATTCTGCTTTCTGTTTTGCTTTTGAAAATATCATGGCTGCTAATAAACACTCTTCCTGCACTTAGATCCATCTATCTTGTAGTGTCCTGATCCTCAGATCTTTAATCCAGACACACACAAAAAGTTGTTCTCCTCCAGGCTCTTCCAGGTTTCCATCTGTATGTCTGTGAAGAACGATGTCTGCAGCACCAGGTAGTCTGAGATGTCGGGGAACTCAACGGATGGATCATTTTCCAACTCATAGGAAAAATCCTTCTTTGTTAAGGATCTAACCTCATTGAGTGGTTTCTATATCCACTTCTTCTGAGTGTACTTCTTGGTTTTAATAAGTTGCTTATTTACTGAACATAAACATGGCAGTAAGTTCTTGTGTTAATGGACCAGACTCCACTTTTGGATCATTAATCCCTTTTAGCTGAGAACGACCTGCATGCATGGGTTTGGCTTCTGGAACATCCATACAGTTTTAAATACAATACCTACAATTAAACACTGTTTATTTTTATTGCATTTATTTAATTCTTGGGCTCCCATCTGTAACAGGGAGTGATGTTGCATCCCTTTAATACACTTTACAATAGGTTATTAGATTCTAATAGAAGAGATGAGCCAAAATAATTGGGGATCTTTTTTAAATGGACCTTGACTCGTTACAAGTCTGAATAGGTGGGGCTTAAAGTAGAAAAGGTTGAGAAGCCCTGATATAGTACACTACTACTAACCCTAACCCTAGTGGTTAGCACGGTCGCCTCACAGCAAGAAGCTTCCGGGTTCAAACCCAGTGGCCAGCGAGGGCCTTTCTGTGTGGAGTTTACATGTTCTCCCTGTGTCTGCGTGGGTTTCCTCCAGGTGCTCCGGTTTCCCCCACAGTCCAAAGACATGCAGTTAGGTTGGCGTGGAGTGGCCTTGGGCTGAAGTGCCCTTGAGCAAGGTACCTGATCCTTGACTGCTCCCCGGGCGCTCTGGTGTGGCTGCCCACTGCTCCGAGTGTGTGTGCGCGCGCGCGCACACACGTGTTCACTGCTTCAGATGGGTTAAATGCAGAGGATGAATTTCACTGTGCTTGAAGTGTGCATGTGACAAAGGTTTTCTTCTTCTTCTACTAGGGGGAAGCCATGACCTAATGGTTAGAGAAGTAGCTTTAGGACCAAAAGGTCACTGGTTCAATTCCATGGACCAGCAGGAATGGCAAGGCACCTAACCCCCAACTGCTCCCCAGGCTACGTTGTATATCGCTCTGGATAAGAGCATTTGCTAAATGCCTGTAATGTAATGTACTACTACGAATAATAATAAAAGTACTGAAATTTATACACAGCACTTCAAAATGGTAAAAAGATAATTCAGTAAAAACATTAACTAGTTAACAAATGAACTAACACAGCACGTTAGATAACCATGTTAGATCCAGTAATGTCACCATGGCAATGTCTGTTCATCTACAAATACAAACATGTCCATAAATAGTGTGTCACAATGGCAGTGTGTTATGACATCAGAACACACATGACCACACCCATTCTCCAAAAATAGCTGAACCCCTCCCCTTATTCTCAAGTGATTACTGCTTTATTGGTACTGTGTATGTATGTATGTATGTATGTATGTATGTATGTATGTATATTCCCATATGATGCTATACTACATACTTGTGTGTTTTATATGAGATGTATGTGTGTGTCTGTATGTATATATGTGTCTATGCAGTATGTTTATGCCTCATGTGTACCTTCCTGATGTCCTCCAGTGATTCGCCATTCACCACACTGCTCAGTTTAGGGAGTGGGGTCTCTGTGCTGGACCCCAAGGTTCCACTGGAGGTTCGGGTCTCCTGCTGGTACTTCAGCATCTCAGGATTCTCGATGATGGTGGAGGAAAGCTGCGTTTCCATGGTGATGGCCAAGCTCTTACCGTACATCTTCTGGTGAATAGAATTCTTGGGGGAAAAAAAAAAAAAAGTGCTCAGGGGCCTTGAAATGAACTGTGTGTGTGTGTGTGTGTGTGTGTGTGTGTGTGTGTGTGTGTGTGTGTGCACGCGCGCACCTTCTCCTCTTCATTGAGTGGATCTCCAAGTTCATCCTGAGAGAAATCCAGAAAGGCCACAGTGCCATCCATCGAACACACCAACAACCCTAAACCATTCAGTGTCCTACACACACACACACACACACACACACACCACTTTATCACATCATTACACAAAGGGGAAAAAAAAAGGAGAGAGAGAGAGAGAGAGAGAGAGAGAGAGAGAGAGAGAGAGAGAGAGAGAGAGACACAGACACTCACCAGGTGATGTCCATGATGGATTTGTCAAACAGGTCATGAATGACCACCAGTGGGCGCTTCAGAGAGGTCAGCTACACACACACACACACACACACACACAAGTATAACCTGTAATGCACTGCAGGCGTGTGTACAGAACAGGGAGCAGGAAGTAGGTTGCAGGAAGTAGGGAGAAGGGAGGAGTCAGTAGAGAGCAGGAAGTAGAGAGGAGTAAGCAGGGACGTTGGGAGCATCAGAACTACACATCAGGTTTGTGAGATTGTGTGTAATATGGCATCATCCATCTGTGCCCCTAACTAGTGCAGATGACGGTATGGTTTTGGACTGGTGTAGGCTGCAGTGAGGCTTAGAAAAGAAAGGGGGCGTGGCCAGGCACATGTAACATGCACCATGTACATAGAGTTAAAAGATTTTGGCCAAGTGATCACTTTCTGAGCCACCATTACCAAAACAGAAATCATCTGCACGTAGCCGATATCCTGAAAGCTCCAGATCACAGCAACCAACACACAGCAAATTAGAACAGAGAGCTCTTCAGTGGTTTTCAGATGACCCCATTCCCACACCTCCATGACCTGGAGAAACAGGCCACAGATTTCAGCCAGGCACTTAGCCACCTTTGGAGTTCTGTTTCTGTCTAAAACAACACTTCAGGTACTGCTACGCAGCTTGTTATGATTCAACTGCTCAGTTTCAAGAGCACCTGATTCACCTGATCACATTTTTGGAGAACCGGAACCTGCCATGTCCAAGCTCAGTGCGCTCTCTTGGGTTTGCCCTCTTACCCTCACTGTAAACACACACTCCTCACCTGTACCAGTACTCAGCAGTACCTGCCATGACCAGTACTACTGTGAAGCTGTTATAACGGGTATACAACCCCGATTCCAAAAAAGTTGGGACAAAGTACAAATTGTAAATAAAAACGGAATGCAATGATGTGGAAGTTTCAAAATTCCATATTTTATTCAGAATAGAACATAGATGACATATCAAATGTTTAAACTGAGAAAATGCATCATTTAAAAAGAAAAATTAGGTGATTTTAAAATTTCATGACAACAACACATCTCAAAAAAGTTGGGACAAGGCCATGTTTCCCACTGTGAGACATCCCCTTTTCTCTTTACAACAGTCTGTAAACATCTGGGGACTGAGGAGACAAGTTGCTCAAGTTTAGGGATAGGAATGTTAACCCATTCTTGTCTAATGTAGGATTCGAGTTGCTCAACTGTCTTAGGTCTTTTTTGTCGTATCTTCCGTTTTAAGATGCGCCAAATGTTTTCTATGGGTGAAAGATCTGGACTGCAGACTGGCCAGTTCAGTACCCGGACCCTTCTTCTACGCAGCCATGATGCTGTAATTGATGCAGGATGTGGTTTGGCATTGTCATGTTGGAAAATGCAAGGTCTTCCCTGAAAGAGACGTCGTCTGGATGGGAGCATATGTTGCTCTAGAACCTGGATATACCTTTCAGCATTGATGGTGTCTTTCCAGATGTGTAAGCTGCCCATGCCACACGCACTAATGCAACCCCATACCATCAGAGATGCAGGCTTCTGAACTGAGCGCTGATAACAACTCGGGTCGTCCTTCTCCTCTTTAGTCCGAATGACACGGCGTCCCTGATTTCCATAAAGAACTTCACATTTTGATTCGTCTGACCACAGAACAGTTTTCCACTTTGCCACAGTCCATTTTAAATGAGCCTTGGCCCAGAGAAGACGTCTGCGCTTCTGGATCGTGTTTAGATACGGCTTCTTCTTTGAACTATAGCGTTTTAGCTGGCAACAACGGATGGCACGGTGAATTGTGTTCACAGATAATGTTCTCTGGAAATATTCCTGAGCCCATTTTGTGATTTCCAATACAGAAGCATGCCTGTATGTGATGCAGTGCCGTCTAAGGGCCCGAAGATCACGGGCACCCAGTATGGTTTTCCGGCCTTGACCCTTACGCACAGAGATTCTTCCAGATTCTCTGAATCTTTTGATGATATTATGCACTGTAGATTAGGGCTGCTCGATATTGGAAAAAATCAATATCACGATTTTTTCAGTAAATATCGATATCGCGATTTTTAAAACGATATACACCTTTTTTTAAAGCCCCGATCATCAACACCCGAGGCACCGGGCCACATTTTTATAGTACAGGCCTCATAGGCTACCTGTCAACCCTTCCCGTTGTACCCTGAAACGCCTTTTACTTAAACTATTTCCTGTGCAAGCGCGTATTTTGCATAGGGCCTATAGCCTGCACAAGGCTCATGTTCTCCTCACTCAACATTTCCGATCACAGAGGATGGAGCCAGCGCTGGTATTACCAGTGATTACTGCGTAACGTCCACACTAGCTCGTAGCCAGCCAAGGATAAAATCTCTCTCTCTCTCACACACACACACACACAACAACGTAAGCTTGTGTGTTGTTAAGACACCAACATTAAACACGCACACACACAGACTGGCCATCGGGAGTAGCGGGAGTTTTCCCGGTGGGCCGGTGGTTCAGTGTGGGCCGGCGGAGAAAAAAAAAGTTGCGCGCTGGCCTTTAATATGATAAGCAATGTTAACAGTTTAACTGTTAACATTGCTTATCATATTAAAGGCCAGCGCGCAACTTTTTTTTTCTCCGCCGGCCCACACTGAACCACCGGCCCACCGGGAAAACTCCCGCTACTCCCGATGGCCAGTCCGTGTGTGAACACGCACAATATAGAGACAAGTCCTTAAGAATTAACATACATGAAAATAGCTCAGCGGCATGTAAACATTCCCTGAAAGTGTAGGTGGCACTGCGGCTAGATGCTACGTGAAATGGCACAAGGCAAACACCATGCGTCGCTCAGTCAACAGACAAAATCCACGAACCCAGTAGTCCTCCTACTACTGTGGGTTAGTGTTCTGTGGCCAAAAACACCCTACGCACAGTCATTCCAAAACATCCCCACTAGTTGCAGGTTATGTCTCAAATACAGATATGCGTTGTGGATTAAGCGATCTATTTTCAAGCATCAGGCTTCTCTTCCTTCATCTTCCAAATGTGGACTCCGCTATCTTTTTGGCATGTCAGCATTGAAATACCATTTGCAGAGATATTTCACTCACCATTAAGAAAAATAAAAGCAACACATGATTAGGGCTACATGATTAGCAGGGGGACACCGTTTTAAGCGCACGGAATTTTAAAAACAATGTAATTACATCTGAGTCCGTCTACATCGCGCAATAAACCCGTCCTTAGCAGAACCTACTTCAAAGCATGATGCTAGCTGCAGATGCACAAGTCAAAATCAAATGAACCCAAGTAAACATGCCGCGGCGGGCAACATTAATAACCAAATTGCCTTACCTTAAAACGCTGCCTTGACCACAGGATGACTCGCAAATATTCCACTTAAATCCACACGGTTTAACACATCTAACACAGCTAGCAAGCTGGATATGTGCTAATATTGTTGTGCTTGTTTTCTTCCGTAGATGCCATTTTTACATTACCCAGTCCCACATCCAAAAATATGACGTAAATATATGTTAATTGTATTATTATAACTATTAGCAAGCAAATCAAACAACATATTAAGAAATCAATATATCAAATCACCCGACACGTATGAAAACAGAAGAACTGATTTTTTACTGTTGCGGAGATATCGCGGGAGTAGAATGGATGACGTATACAAGGCTACGGTGTGCCTTAGGGGACAGAAGGGTTCGTTTTACCTTACAAATGACAAAAAAATCGTTTCATATCGATATTATGAATTTTGATATCGTTTGACACCAATATCGATATCGTGATAAAAATACGATATATTGCACAGCTCTACTGTAGATGATGATATGTTCAAACTCTTTGCAATTTTACACTGTCGAACTCCTTTCTGATATTGCTCCACTATTTGTCGGCGCAGAATTAGGGGGATTGGTGATCCTCTTCCCATCTTTACTTCTGAGAGCCGCTGCCACTCCAAGATGCTCTTTTTATACCCAGTCATGTTAATGACCTATTGACAATTGACCTAATGAGTTGCAATTTGGTCCTCCAGCTGTTCCTTTTTTGTACCTTTAACTTTTCCAGCCTCTTATTGCCCCTGTCCCAACTTTTTTGAGATGTGTTGCTGTCATGAAATTTCAAATGAGCCAATATTTGGCATGAAATTTCAAAATGTCTCACTTTCGACATTTGATATGTTGTCTATGTTCTATTGTGAATACAATATCAGTTTTTGAGATTTGTAAATTATTGCATTCCGTTTCTATTTACAATTTGTACTTTGTCCCAACTTTTTTGGAATCGGGGTTGTATAAAAATCACACACAGCTGAAATCATACGCCTTTACAGTCTTTACACAGTGTGTACACTGCCAGCTGGCCATTCCACACTGACTGACAGGTTATCGGTTCCAGTTTTGGACACCATATAGAATAGAATGTCTTTATTGTCTCTGCACAAATGAACTAAATTTCATTGTACATCATAGGAGAGCAAAGCTGCTGTGTACGTGCACACTGCCATGCTTGGGCACTTCAACCTAACCGCATGTCTTTGAACTATGGGGGAAACCGGAGCACCCAGAGGAAACCCACACAGAAATGGGGAGAACATGCAAACTCCACACAGACAGGCCCCTGTCAGCCACTGGGCTCAAACCCAGAACCTTCTTGCTGTGAGGCAACAGTGCTAACCACTACACCACCATGTTGTACGTCCATGACAGAGCACATGATTTAACACACAGTCGCTCTCAGTCTGTACATATTTTTAATCTTCTGGCTGTGTACAGATTACACCATTATGGGGGGTGTTGTTTTGTTGCTCTGCTCCAAAACAGACAGCAGGTTATTAAGAATCATACAGGATACAAAATAGGAGAAAGGAAAACATTGCAAAATAAAATACCATTTATTTTTGTTGATCTTAAAGCTGGAGAAACAATTTTCTCTCAGACACTTAAAGTTTCCAACCTGATGATCTTCATGATGGTGGAAATCAATCAGCAATTCATCATACATTCATCACTCATCCCAAGCCTACTACACAGGGGTAAATAATGAACATATAAATATTTGTACCCGTGTGTGTGTGTGTGTGTGTGTGTAGGGTGGAAGATGACATTACCCAGACAGAGAGTGAACGGTCTTTACTGCCCACAGCACAGCAGCAGTACGGATTAGTGGATTTGGATGAGCTGCCATTCCTCGGTTTCTTCTTAAAGATCTTCGGGTTAAACTTCTACACACACACACACACACACACTTTTCAATTTACTAGGGAAGGTGCTCCTCTTGGTCTTCATCTACTGCAGACAGATTCAGCAGGAATGTTCTATAAAACACGACACTGTGACTCTGTTGAAGGTCTGAGCCCACGCTGTGACAGACCCTCACCACCCCAACATGTGAGGAGGGTCAAACAGAATAAACTGTCTAACATGACTGTATTACAAATAAATTTAATGTAAATAAAGGAAACCTGTAGAAATCATATCATTATGATGATGTCTGTCTCACCAAGACAGAATTAAAGGTCAACGTTTAATTCATACAGTTCCCGTCAATGTTTGGACACACCCACTCATTCATAGGTTTCTCCTATATTTTTCACATTGTAGCACAATATTGAAGACATTTTTTTCCCCGAATTGTAGTGACCTTGGGTGTGAGAAAGGCACTATATAAACTGAAATGATTATTTATTATTATCAAAACCATGAAACAGCATAATGGAGGTGGAGGCGGGATCAAGCGCTGATCTGAGGACGGAGAGAGCAACCCGGGGAGGTACGGGTCAGAGGGGTCACACCAGCAATGGATTTAATTAACGAGGGAGCGCTGTACTGCAGTGAAGAGCAGAACACATCAGAGGGAGAGAGGAAAATCATGATGCAGCACAGAGCTCTGTCTCTGTGTGTGTGTGTGTGTGTGTGTGTGAGAAGTTGCCAAGTGCGTCGAAGAGTGAGACCAGTGTCTAAATAATGCCTCTGAAAAGAGCAGAGTTAAACAAGTTGCAAATAAACGTCAGTGAAACAGCCCACCACTCCCTGTCACCTGGAATGCTTTTCAATTAACAGGTGTGCCTCGTCAAAAATTAATTGGCGGAATTTCTTACCTTCTTAATGCGTTTGAGATCAAACAGTAAATAATAAAAATACAGTAAATAGCCCGATTCCACAACTGTGGTATTATGTCAAGAACCAAACAACTAAGTAAAGAGAAACAACATCCATCATTACTTTAAGACATGAAGTGACTTTTAACTAATAAAGAAAAACACTGAATTAGCAGGGGTATCCAAACTTTTGACTGGTACTGTATAATTAACATTATTTAACATAATTTTAAAAATGTATAATAATTTCTCACCACGACAGTCACAGCTTTCCGATGTCCCACAAAGTCCATGTTGGTTTTCCAGCCATCACGTTCGATGATCTGCGCCGTCGGACCAGAGTTATTCATCGCATGAGCTGAAACCAAGTACTGACCGTCAGGAGACCAACTGAGGCGCAGAACGTGAGTGGTTCCTCCACACTGAACACAGAGAGCACAGGTTCTCCAATTTACTAAACCAATTTAAAACATTTCACCATGCAACTAAATAATCTGTGTAACCAGGTTGACTCTGTACTCCAGTGAATAACGAGAAGAACAGCAGTGTGAGTACTGAACTCAATTCATTCTCACCCTGCTGCTGGAACACTGAACAGTCAGTACTGAACAATGAGGAATGTGTAAAGGACAGACATTGGATGCTTATTATCTTCCTTCTGCTTAAAGCAGATACACAGAACCTTTATTTTTAAATAAATTTCTGAGTGGATAGTATCTCCATCCTTGACTCTTGTATGCTGCATAAATGGGAATAAAAAAAAATAATTTTATTTTTGAGAGTTAAAATCGACCGCAAAGTTGGCATTGGAGCTGCCCTGCTGAGCCAGCCATGCCTGAGTGTGTGACGTTACTATGAGAACCCGTTTTAAGGCCGAGGCCTTTTACAGCTATAGACCAAAGTCATATAAATAAAAATTTATGGTGAAAGTAAGAAAGAAATAGCGTTACCGACTCGCTCAACTAACACTGATTTGACTTCATTCATTGTGGGTTGACTCTCATTAAAACAGGATGGGTGTTAAAACTTATGCAACATACATGTACAGTAAGCCCTCAGTATTCGCGGGGGTTAGGGACCGAACATGGCCGCGAATAAGCCAAAATTGCGAATACTTGTAACCCCCCCCATAAAACTGCTCTTTATGTAGCGCACGGTACTCTCGTTGATGCCGTAGTGACGAGCCACTGCCGCAAAACTCTTCCCTTCCTTTAGCATATCGAGAAGTCCTACCTTCTCCTGCAGCGTCATTACCTTCTTCTGGTGCTTAGGTTCCTTGGCAGGAGCCTTAGAAGATGCAGAGCGTTTAGGAGCCATTGTAGGGCATAAAAATTATTCAAAAATACCAAGAACGCACAACACGCGAACAAGTCTGAACTACAGGAACCGCGAGACTGTACTGTACAATGCGCTCATTCGTATCAGCCAATGAGCAGCAGCCCGCCATTCAAACTTAAGCCAATAGCGAGCGAGCATTCGGCTCCGAGAATGTAGCAGTGCGTAAACGTTCGCAGTGCGTAAACGTTCGATATGTTCGCCGCAAATGACCGCGAATCGCTGAGATTTCCGCGAATGTATAGGAGATATGTTCTATATAAAATCCCGCGAATATGTGAATTCGCGAATACTGAACCACAAATAGGCGGGGGTCTACTGTACATGCATGCATTTTCACTGATAAAACATAAAAGGCTCATTAAATAATCAGATGAACTGAGAATCACATTCTGAAGCAAATTAAATAATCTTATACCGGTAACTTAAATACACAATACAAGTTACGTATTAATCTAAATGCCTGTAAACATCATGTTTTTTTTTTTTTTTTTTATCCAAATGAGAGTCGGAGCCTACCCATCTGTGTTCTCGCTTCTTGAAGACCAATCTTGTAGCTGATTGTTTCGAAACAATCCGACTTTCAATTGTTCATTCAGTTCTCCGTTCATTCGCTTCTTCCACGCAAGGGCGAGATGGCAGCAATATCCAGTTTAGAAATCAGACGGCTGCTCCACTCATTCTCGGTTTTGTCCATACGGAGTATTCCGCCATTACTGCTCGGCTCAGGCAATTACTAAAACCCGGGACGGAACGGGACGTCACCGGTTTTAGCAACAACCGCGGGGAGGTCACTGCCCGAGCGATGTGTCCCGTCCCGTTCCATCCCGGGTTTTAGCAACAACCTTCAGCTCACTCCGGGAGAACTGGTGCAACTGAACTTTGCTTTTTAAAAAAACAAATAAAATAAATACTTTCCTTTTCTTGTAGTTTTATTTTTTATTTAATTGTTGGTACTGCACCCTCTTTCAATACGGGCTTATAGCCAACGCTCCTCAACAGATCAAAGGTTTCGTACAAGGTCTCAGTAAAATGTGCAGAGGAGAGGAGACACCACTTCGTAGGCGCCCAATGTGCCCGTGAACTTCTCGCAAAACGCGTCCAAATCTTTGCAGTTTGAACATTCTTGGACCATGAATGCAATGTAAATCCACCTTCTGTCGTGTTGCTGCACCGGCCAGCAACACATCTATATGGCATGGCGATAAATTAGCTCAAAATGGAGGATCGGCGTTGCAGTCAGCTCTGTGTTTTAGTAAGTGATGATGAGACCGCTAGACTTCCTGCTGTGACGTTACGGACATCCAGGTCATTCACTCAGATCGCTACCTATATAAATCACTTTAATCATAAAAATTACTATATTAGATTTACTGTTAATGCTTAAAACCATTCTTGTGCCATTCTTGAGGTCTCAAGACATTTATAAACAAAAGTGAGGCCAGGGCTCTGCATATCTGCTTAACTCTGACAAGACTGAAGTACTTGTACTCGGATCACATACAGCTAGAAGTAAGTTTTCTGATTCTACAGTAACTCTGGATGGCCTTTCTGTTTCTTCACGTGCAGCAGTAAAAGACCTCGGAGTGATTATTGACCCCAGTCTTTCATTTGAAACTCATAACAATAACATTACCCGGATAGCTAAGAAATTTAATGTCACTACACGACACAAAAAAACTAGTTCATGCTTTTGTTACCTCCAGGTTGGATTATTGTAATGCCTTACTGTCTGGATGTTCCAGTAGGAGCATAAACAAGCTCCAGTTAGTTCAAAATGCAGCAGCAAGAGTCCTTACTAAAACTAGAAGTAATGACCACATCACCCCTGTCTTATCCACACTGCATTGGCTCCCAATCAAATTTCGTATTGATTATAAAATACTACTATTGACCTTTAAAGCACTGGATGTTCTCGCACCACAGTACCTGAGTGAACTTCTGCTCCTCTATGACCCGCCACGCCTACTTAGATCAAAAGGTGCAGGCTATCTGCTGGTACCTCGTATAGTGAAGGCTACAGCAGGGGGCGGAGCCTTTTCTTACAAAAGCCCCACAGTTATGGAACAGCCTTCCAAGTAATGTTCGAGACTCCGACACAGTCTCAGTGTTTAAGTCTCAGCTGAAAACATCTCTGTTTAGTCAAGCCTTGTGTTAAGTGTTTATGAAGGAAAGGAGTAGATCTGGAGAGTCCGCAGGCACAGAGGAGTGTTTTAGCAAACTGGGATGTATGGATGCTGTCGCGCCCCCACCCCCCCACTCTCATTCACTCACTCAGGTTTGTTGATGTTGGAGTGGTTGCTGCTTTATTTCCCAGAGCTCCCTCATGACAGTGTTACCTTCTGGGCCTCCCTTTTAGTTTTTATAAATATATATTCAACTTTGTCATTGCACATGTCACAGGTACAAGGCAACGAAATGCAGATTGCATCGAACCAGAAGTGCATAGAAAAACAACATAAGTGTAATATACATAAAATATAAATGTACAGGAATTACAGGGTATGGAATGGTATAATGATATATTTACAGTATGTTCAAAATGTGCAATATGAATGAACTGTAGTGCAATGGTATGATACATAGATATTTGCAGTATATACAAAACACGATATGAATAAACAGTAGTGCAAATAGTGATAGTGCAATGAAGTCAGTTCAAGTCAATTCAGTTGGGGGGGGGGGCGTTGTGTGTGCGGAGGAGGGGACCGTGGGGGGGGGGGGTTCAGCAGTGAGACAGCTGAAAGAAATAAAAACTGTTCCTGAACCTGGTGGTTTTGGTCCAAAGGCTCTTGTAGCGCCTTCCAGAGGGCAGAAGAGTGAACAGTTTGTGTGCTGGATGACAGGAGTCTTTGATGAGGTTTATGACTCTCCTGAGACATTGCTTCCTGTAGACATCCTCAATAGGAGGAAGCGAGGCTGGGCGATCTTCACCACCCTCTGCAGTGCCTTCTGGTCCGAGACAGAGCAGTTCCCATAACACACTGCAATACAGTTGGTTAGGATGCTCTCAATGGTACAACGGTAGAAGTTCACCAGGATGTCTGAAGAGAGGTGGTTTTTCTTCAGAGTCCTCAAGAAAAAAAAAGAGATGCTGGTGAGCCTTCTTGACCAAGTTGGAGCAGTTGGTTGTCCAGGTGAGGTCCTGCGAGATGTGGATCCCCAGGAATTTGAAGCTGGTCACACGCTCCACTACTGCACCGTTGATGTGGATGGGTGTGTGTCAGCATTCCTCCTGAAATCCACGATGAGCTCCTTGGTTTTATTGGTGTTGAGCAGCAGGTTGTTCTCGCTACACCACACAGCTAGGTGGTCCACCTCCTCTCTGTAGGCTGACTCATCATTGTCCTTGAGACCCATCACTGTGGTGTCATCCACAAACTTGATGATGGTGTTAGTGTAATGTACAGGTATGCAGTCATGAGTACAAAGGGAATAGAGGAACAGGCTCATCACACAGCCTTGTGGTGTGCCAGTGTTTAGTATGAGGGTGGAGGAGCAGTGATGGTCTAAATCAGGGGTGTCAAACCTGATCCATAAAGGGCCGTGTGGCTGCAGGTTTTCATTCCAGCCATGCAGCAGCACACCTGACTTGGCTCATTCAATCAACTGAACTGTCTTCACACAGTCAAATACTTGCAGCCACACCCACCCTTGATTAAAGGGTGGGTGTGTCAGTTGATTGAATAAGCCAAATCAGGGTGCTGCTGCATGGCTGGAATGAAAACCTGCAGCCACACGGCCCTTTATGGATCAGGTTTGACACCCCTGGTCTAAATGAACATGTTGGGGCCTGTTGGTTAGAAAATCCAACAACCAGTTGCAGATGGGAGCACTGATGCCCAGATCTGTGAGTTTGGTGATGAGCTTAGGAGGGGATGACAGTGTTAAATGCTGAACTGAAGTCTATGAACAGCATTCTGGCGTATGTGTTGCCATTATCCAGGCGCGAGAGGACAGAGTGCAGTGCTAGGGAGACTGTATCCTCTGTGCTCCTGTTCTTGCAGTAGGCAAATTGGTGGGGGGGAAGACAGGATTTGAGATTTGTCAGGACCCGCTGCTCTAAACACTTTGTAATGACGGGGGTGAGTGCTACTGGATGGTAGTCGTTGAGACATGTTTTGGTACTGGCACGATGGAAGTGGCCTTGAAGCAAGTCGGAATGATAGCATGGGCCAAAGACATGTTGAATAAGTCCGTCAGGACCCCCACCAGCTCCCCAGCACACATCCGGGGATGCCATCAGGGCCTGCAGCATTATGCTGTAATAGTTAGGGCAGTGAGTATGTGCCGTCCTTGACCGTCATGCAATGAAGTAGTAAGGCATCTCCTTCCCGCCACTAGCCGGGGGGGGGGGGGGGGGGGGGGGGGCCTTGAGCAAGCACTAGCAACCCCTCACTCCCCCTGGTCAGGGTTACAACCAAAGACTGGACTCCGCATACTGTGCAGAGGAGACCACCATCTGGTGGTTCAAGGGGCAGGAAGGCGGACCCAGCAAAACGTTTGTGGAGCACGATCAGAGCACAGTACAACTCATAGAACACTGCTGGCCATGCACCGCATCCCGACCTAGCTCCAGCCATCCTGATTCTGTCTTGCCCTGGACACACAGTTAGGTCAGGATGAGAGAGTGAGGCTGACGGCTGTACAACTCTCCCTCACTTTAATCCAAGTCACACACAAGTTATAACTTCAAATTCAAATTCTGTGGCGATGGGCAAGTGGCAAAGCAGCAGGTGTGGAAACACTGAGAGCTGTAGTCACAAACCTGCACACAGGTGGCCCAGGGCATAGGGTCACTCTCTGCTGGAACAAAGCAGCAGCGGAATTTGGCAGCCCCCTGGGTGTCTGAGCAGCCCTGTTTAGGCAAGTTAGGTTGTCTTTAGGACTTGCTCAGTTTCTTATTTCTAAAATATAAAATACTCAATTTGGAGGGCCAGGTAAAGCCTCATGTGCACACCCTATTCTTAATTTCTGGCCAACACCAAGTCAAGAACTACCCAACAACCACAAATTTATATCCTTATACTAATATGCAAATGTAACGGTACAAATACTACAGCAAGCTTTAAGACCCATTTTTGGTCATTACACATTACTCATATTCAGCTAGGAATGTCATCTATTTGAGCCCTCATTTTAAAGCTAATTTTGTGTTGAGTTTTGAGTAATGTTGTACTCCTAAATTTCATGCACCTCCCTCTCCCCGTGCCCTCACAAACCAGCACGGGCACAGCCCGGTAGGACCATGCCTCGGGACGTTATTTGCCCCGGCGTGAGCTCACGTCCGCATCTTAAGTTTCCATATGATTCACTGCATAGACATATAAACACAGACACCGCATTGAGCTGGTGGCCCGTTGCTGGGATACGTCAGAGTGTCCGCCATATTGGATGTGGCAAATCTTCCCCGTAAACCAATGCAAGTAAATGGACTGAACTTCATAAAGCCCCTTTCTACAATAATATTTAACTCGATGCCTTTTATTCACCCATTAAGACACACGTATATATTTGGGAAACAAACAGGCATCAAAACAACATACATAACTTTTAACGTGATGGTTATAAATAGTGTGCGAAATACCCGTCAATATTCCGTGGGAGGTGTGACCTAAATTTCCTCAACATGCAGCAGGCCTATACCGGAATCAAGCTATCGGAAACTTTTTTTTTTTTTTAAATTCCGCTGCTACTATCGTAGGCTACTAACGATATCTACACATCAAGGCATGTTTTGGAGCTCAGCGGGGATCGTGTAGAATAATGTGCTGTGCTTACGCTGCTGAAGCCGTGCCGTGCCGTCTCCGCATCACTTTCATTAAATGCCGTGCAGATAGGCTATAAAATGTCTCCAAAAACAATTTTTGCAATATACAGTGCTATATGGAAAAAAATTCAATTAAACCATATTACAATGGGATTGCTCCATGTGATTGCTTCACATTCAGAAAGGTTAAAAACATTCATCATACGTTCAAAAACGTTCATCATAGTGTGGTACTGTATTCTCTAATCCTCACTGCTTATAACTCTACACCTACCCGGTGGAGATGAGCTGGGAAACTGAAGACTGAAGGAGCAGCTCCCTCTCTGATCCTGACTGTCTGTCTGACCTGTTCTGTCAAAATCCTCCGTTCTGAAGTGTTCACTGCAGAGCATGGATGACGGAGTAGCAGAAAACCCTTCCCGTCGCACAGCTGTCTCTCACTGCTTTTTCATGTCTTTATTTTTGGGAAACCTACATAGTATGTAAAAAGTTAGCTAAGCAACTAACAACAATCAGCGTAGTTACGAAGGAAATACTTCGTTGTTTGGAGACAGGTTTCACCGAGCGGCTATTATGCGCGAGACTTCATATTAGCCACAAAGTCAGAAAAATCTGTTCGTAAAATTACGTTATAATGACCAAATAAAATGAAAAGTATTTTTCCAGTCTCACCTGTGAAAGGTAATCCCATGTGATCTCGTTTGGACGGTAAACCTGTTGGTACAGTTAAACGCAGCACATGAATGAGGCATCTTTATTCTCAGCTACTGTCTAGATGCTATACCAGAGACGGTTGAAGAATCTCCACTTTGCCACATCCAATATGGCGGCGAGGATGACGTATGATTCTACGCAGAAGGCGGCGTCTATGTTTATATGTATATGATTCACTGATCCAGCCAACCTTTAAAAAAAAAAAAATTCATAACTCAGCCAATGGAGGTCCCAGCAAAGCCAAATTTTGCGTGCACCTCCCTCTACACAATCCCCTACGAACTAGCATGGGCCTCGGGACGTTATCTGCCACTGTGCGAGCTCCGCTCCTTGCCGTGTGCTTTAATGCGAGCCACGGCTCTAGGCAGGGAGCCCAGGGAAGCTCGCAGTTGGCCAACCTTTTGCATCGCATTTCTGTGCAATACACTGGGGAAAGTGATTAGCAATTCTTCAAAATTAGGTCGCATTTTGCAATGCGATACCAGCTATCTTGAACGCTGTTTATAAGCATGCTTTTCGCCGATGCTGTCAAATAAGTTGAGAAAGAGTGGATTTTACTCACCTATAAGCATCATCCCGGTCTTCATAAATATGGCTGGGGAAATTCCAACTTCGTTGTATGCGTACTGTGATTGCCTGATTCAAACGGAAGCGAGGGAGACGGCTAATCAAAATGCTCCTTACAAAATCGTTTGCTGTGATTTCCGTTAACAAAAACACAAATCTCTGGTCACAGCTGGTGAGCTTGCATATGGCCCTTTTCCACTACCCTTTTTCAGCTCACTTCAGCTCGCTTCAGCTCACTTCAGCCCGACACGGCTCGCGTTTCGACTAACAAAAAACAGCACGACTCGGCTCGCTTCAGCCCTGCTTAGCCCCTAAAACTCGCACCGTTTTGGAGTGGGGCTGAAGCGAGCCAAACCGTGCCGAGTGAGGCTGGGGGCGTGAGCAGACACTCCCCTGTGCACTGATTGGTGAGGAGGAGTGTCCTCACATGCCCACACACGCCCCGCGAGCACGCTGGGATCTGTAAACACCGCAAACCCGGAAGAAGGAGAATTACGAATTACGAGAATTATGAAGCCTTATGTGCCTCGCCTCATCTATACGCTCTTGCCAGTATCTGTTGGCGTTGTCGGTGACAGCAAGCCACAGCACCAAGACCAGCAACACTAACGACTCCATGTCCTCCATGTTTATTGTTTACTATTCGGGTCGTGAGACTACCGCTTAAAAGATCACTGATGTCACTGTTTGCGCTGCTTAACGACATCACGTGACGTCCACCCACTTTCGCTAACTCCACCCAATGTGTCCACCCACTTCCAGCCAGCACGGTTCAGCGCGGTTGTAGTCGAAATGCAACTCCAACAGCCCCGCTCAGCCCGACTCAGCACGGCACGGCTCAGCACAACTCAGCCGCGTTTGTAGTGGAAAAGCGGCATTAATGTACGAGAGGTCCTGCCAAACCCCCCCCCCGAAAAAAAAAAAATCAATCAATCTCAAGAATGACCTGTTTGGACGTCAAATCCACAGAAACCCGTGGAAAATTCTCACCTCTGCATTAAAGATAAGTATATTAATTCATATGTTCATATTAATTCATACGGAGCTTTTTTGTTTTATTTTATTTCTTTTTCTATTTTTTTTTCTGTGTTTGTGTACTTTGATGTTTGTTTGAGTGTTTTCTCCACCGGTGGTGGTGTAGCTCCGGACCTAGTTTTAGGCGTCGGTTCCCTCCAGGCCTTGGTTCGCCGTGGGCGATGCCTGCGCTCCCAGCTATGGACTGCAGTGAGCTCGTTGCTCATTTTACATCATGGTTGTCCAGCGCTCTGCGCTTTAACGCTTGGCGTGATGTTCCGAGTGATGTTGCTTGGTGGTGTCGCGGCGGCTGTGCAGGCAGTTTGGGACACACCAGCGCTTTGCGTGGCGGAGCTTCTCTGCTCACTTTGTGGATCCACGGCGTGATGTTGCTGACGGCGTCGCGGCGGTGGTGCTGGAGATGTGGGACTTGTTTTTGTGCGCCTTTTGGTGGGACTGTGGCTGCTACACCACGGGAATTACATCCTGACCCCTACTTGGTGGACTTTTTACTTTTTATTTCTTATTATATTTATTTATTTTTTCTTTCTTTGTCTACTATTGTAAAGCGTCCTTGGGTTTCTTGAAAGGCGCTATATAAATTTAACTTATTATTATTATCATTATTATGTTTAAAATTTACATCAGGAATTTATATATTTTTATAAAAAGATGCTTTGTGACCATATCTATTGTTAAAAGAGCTATACAAATAAAACTGACCTTGACTACTGAACACTGAGCATGGGAGAGAAAGGATCTGAGCAGAAAACCAGTGGCATGAAGTAGGGCTATACAGTGTCTTGCAAAAGTATTCATTCCTCTTGGTGTTTGTCCTGTTTTGTCTTTATTCCCCACCGAATTCTCAACACGCTGAGCCACTTCTTGACCACTTGGTCAAAGCCATTGACTCATTACGAGTGAAGTACCAAGATATAGGTGTGCTTGTTGGGGGAGATTTTAATCGGTGTCGAAGTAAATAGACTGTGTAGGAGTCATGACTTACAACAAGTCATCAATCAACCTACAAGGGGACAAGCAATGCTTGATCTCCTCATTACTAATTTATATCCATACTACTTAACCCCTACTGTGGAGGACCCACTTGCCAACAGCGACCACAATGTCGTGTTGATGCAGCCGAAAGAGAGTTCTTTGACCAACAAGATTGCAAAACGAGTTTGCAGACCCATTCGTGATTCAAGTCTGCGCTCATTCAGTCAGTGGATAACCTCCCATCAGTAGTATGAAGTTTTAACAGCCATTTCTGTGAAGGAAAAATCTGAGGCAAATGCATAATATCCTACAGGCCAAAATGAACCAGTTTTTCCCCATGAAATGTATACGTTTGCACCATTTAGATAAACCATGGATGACACCTGCTGTTAAATCTCTGACGTATGCACGTCAACAAGCCTTTGTGAGAAATGATGTCACCTGGAAGCATCTGAAAAATAAGGTGCAACGAAAAATCAGGGATTTGAAAAAGGCTCACGACAACGAAAAAATAAACTCACTGAAGAAGGAAAATGTGGTCCAGTGGCACAGATAAATCAAGTCTTTGTTCAATATGAATCGCTCTGAACTGGTCATCCATATTGAAGGTCTGAACAGTAGTGATTATCAAAGAAGAGCCAATGAAATCAACAACACACTAACCACCGTAATCCAGTCCTTGCCACCGATTGATCCATCACTGCTGCCTTCTTATCTGCCTTCACTCCCAGCACCATCGGTAGAGCCGTGGGATGTGTACAATAAACTTCTGAGGGTGAAAACTAGGAAAGGCGCAGGGCCTGATGGGATATCAGGCAAACTGATAAAAGAATTTGCATGTGAACTGAGTATGCCCCTTGCTGATATCTTGAATGCTTCCCTTCAACAGGGTATTGTACCCGAAGAGTGGAAATGCGCTGTTGTGGTACCTGTGCCAAAAACGAAACCACCTTCGGTCAATGAACTGCACCCCACATAATTGACTTCTTTGTTAGGCAAAGTTGCTGAAAGTTTCATCACTCAGTGGGTTGTGTCAGACATTAAATCTGAAATCGACCCCCAGCAATTCGGCTGTTTAAAGGGCTGATCCACAAATCATTGCCTTTTGGATCTAACAAACGATTTATTTAAGGCCTCCGATAAACCTGGTACCCTGAGCTCTTTGGTGTCAACAGACTACAGTAAAGCCTTCGACCATGTGAGCCACAACATAGCTATTTGCCGACTGATTGAGCTTGGATTACAGCCATCTTTAGTCAGATGGACCGCTGATTTCCTCACAAACAGACGACAGGTGGTCCATTATCATGGAGTCCTTTCTGACAGTGTTTCAGTAGCATGTGGCCTTCCGCAGGGAACACTCCTCAGTCCACTCATCTTTATAGCTTATATAAATGGTGCTGCACCCCAAGCTTCTTCCAAGAGGTGGAAGTTTGCTGATGATTTGAACTTGTTGGAAATCAGAAACTCCTCATCACAACCTTCGAGTATCCAACAAGATTTGACAGATTTGAATACATGGTCTCAGGAAAACCACATGGTCCTTCACCCGTGTAAATGTAAGGTCCTTCATGTCCAGTTCAGCAGGTCTCTGTATCCTCCCCCCTTGATCAAGATAAACAATATAGTTCTGGAATGAGTGGGAGTCATGAGGATCCTAGGAGTTTACTTGCAGTCGGACCTAAAATGGAATGCACGTCAACTACAACAAAGCAAGTCAGCGGTTATTTCTTCTCCGTAGACTAAAGCATTTTCACATTTCAAAGGATGATCTTGTTACTGTGTATACTTCTCGCATACGACCTGTTACTGAGTACGCAGCCCCTGTCTGGCACCCAGGTTTGACAACATTGTTGAACAATGAAATTGAAAAAAATCCAGCGTAGGGTGGTACGTATCATAATGGGACATGAACACATCTGCTACGCCGAAGTTTGCACATACCTTGGTTTGCCATCTCTTCACTCCAGACGTTCGACTCTGACTTTAAAGTTTGCTAAATCACTCTTAGTGTCTGAACAATATCACCATCATCTACCGCCTACAGGAGTGAACATTAGCTGCCGTCAAACCCGTTCTGCTAGCAATCTGGACATTTCTTAAGTGTCGAACTGAACGTTACAGAACTAGTGCCATCCCGCACATGGTTCGTTTAATCAACACTTAACCGTTCAAATGTTCTTTCTATGTTTTAATTAGGAGTACAAGTCTGAATATTGATCTTTTACGTTATTTTTAATGTTAACAATTGTATTTTGTAATGTCACAACATCAATTCAGCCCTAGGGCTGCGACTGTGGTGATATGAAGTTGTATTCTTAATAAAAACCATTACTATTACAAGCCGGAATTAAAATGGATTTTGGGGGGGTTAGTACCATTTGATTTACACAACATGCCTACCACTTTAAAGGTGAAAATTGTTGCTTTATTGTGACACAAACAATAATTAAGATGATAAAACAGAAATCTGGATTGTGCATAAAGTACTCACCCTCCCCAAAGTCAATACTTTGTTGAGCCACCTTTTGCTGCAGCTACAGTTGCAAGTCTCTTGGGGTATGTCTCTATTAGCTTAGTACATCTAGCCACTGGGATTTTTGCCCATTCCTCAAGGCAAAACTGCTCCAACTCCTTCAGGTTAGATCAGCTGCATTGGTGTACAGCAATCTTCAGGTTATGCCACAGATTCTTAATTGGATTGAGGTCTGTGCTTTGATTAGGCCATTCCAAGACATTTAAATGTTTCCCTTTAAACCACTCCAGTGTAGCTTTAGCAGTATGTTTAGGATCATTGTCCTGCTGGAACGTGAACCTTCGTCCAAGTCTTAAACCTCTGGCTGACTCAAACAGGTTTTCCTCCAGAATTGCCCTGTATTTAGTGCCATTCATCTTTCCTTCAGTCCTGACCAGGTTTCCTGTCCCTGCAGATGAAAAATATCCCCACAGCATGATGCTGCCACCACCATCATCATAGCACAGAGACAGCTCTGGTTAAAGTAGTAAACGACCTGGTGTCGGCGTCTGATCAGGGCTGTGTCTCGCTGCTTGTGTTGCTTGACCTTAGTGCAGCATTTGATACCATTGATCATTCCATTCTTCTGGATAGACTAGAAAATGTTGTGGGAGTTAAGGGAACGGCCCTCTCCTGGCTCAGCTCTTATTTAACTGATCGCTATCAGTATGTTGATGTAAATGGTGATTTTTCTAGACGTACTGAGGTAAAGTTTGGTGTTCCACAAGGTTCTGTCTTGGGTCCACTGCTTTTTTCTTTATATATGTTCCCTCTGGGTGATATTATTTGTAGACATTGTATTAGTTTCCACTGTTATGCTGATGACACACAGTTGCATGTTTCTGCAAAACCTGATGAGAGACACCAGCTTAATAGAATTGAGGAATGTGTAAAGGACTTTAGACACTGCATGCTTATTAACTTCCTTCTGCTTAACTCTGAGAAGACTGAAGTACTTGTACTCGGACCACATGCAGCTAGAAGTAAGTTTTCTGATTACACAGTAACTCTGGATGGCCTTTCTGTTTCTTCACGTGCAGCAGTAAAAGACCTCGGAGTGATTATTGACCCCCGTCTTTCATTTGAAACTCACATTGATAACATTACCCGGATAGCTTTCTTTCATCTCAGAAATATTGCAAAGATAAGAAATTTAATGTCACTACACGACACAGAAAAACTAGTTCATGCTTTCATTACCTCCAGATTGGATTATTCTAATGCCTTACTGTCTGGATGTTCCAATAAGTGCATAAACAAGCTCCAGTTAGTTCAAAATGCAGCAGCAAGAGTCCTTACTAGAACTAGAAAATATGACCACATCACCCCTGTCTTATCCACACTGCATTGGCATCTACTGGTACCTTATATAGTGAAGGCTGCATCAGGGGGCGGAGCCTTTTCTTACAAAGCCCCACAGTTATGGAACAGCCTTCCGAGTAGTGTTCGGGAATCAGACAGTCTCAGTGTTTAAGTCTCGGCTGAAAACAGATCTGTTTAGTCAAGCCTTGTGTTAATGGTGTTTATGAGGTAAAGGTGTAGATCTGGAGGATCCTCAGACAGAGTGTTTTGGTAAACTGGGATGTATGGATGCTGTCAGTCCCTACTTGCTTGCTCACTCGAGTTTGTTGACAGTGTAGTGGCTGCTGCTTTATGTCCCGGGGCCCCTCATGCCTGTGTTACCTTCTGGCTCTCCCCTTTTAGTTATGCTGTCATTGTTAGTTGCCGGAGTCCCTGCTTGTACTCAGCACAAAATGTATACTGTTCCTACTTATTCAGGTGACATTGGGCATACCTAACAACCTGTGTTTTCTCTCTCTTCCTCCTCCCCCCATCTGTCCCTCTGAATTGCATGTCAATTCTGAGATTGAGATGCTGAACCTCTTCTGCTCCTCGGACCTGCCTGATCCATCCTGATGCCCTACGTCTGGTTGGAGTCTCATCACATCGCTCCTGTGGAGGACGGCCCCATATGGACAGTTGAAAGTCACACCTGGAGGACGCTCTGGACTCTTACAGTAATGCTTTTATGACTGAGGACTACAGTTGACTTGCTAACTTTCAGACTGCAGTTGTCATGAACAGTTTTGCACTCAAGTTTCCATCAATGAAGAGTTTATAACATCAACGAAACTGACTTCATGTTAAAACTGTTAATGTTATAGTCATGTTGTCTATTGTTGCCCAAATGAGGATGGGTTCCCTTTTGAGTCTGGTTCCTCTCGAGGTTTCTTCCTCACGTTGTCTGAGGGAGTTTTTCCTCGTCACCGTTGCCACAGGCTTGCTCATTGGGGATAGTTTAGAGATAAAATTAGCTCGTGTTTTAAGTCATTCAAATTCTGTAAAGCTGCTTTGCAACAATGCTTATTGTTAAAAGCGCTTTTCAATTAAACTTGACTTGACCATGCTTCACTCTAGGAATAGTGTTCTCAGGGTGTTGGGTTTGCGCCACATATCCCATTTCCCATGATGGCCAAAAAGATAAATTTTAGTCTCATTTGACCAGAGAATCTTCTTCCATGTGTTTGGGGAGTCTGCCACATGCTGTTGGGTAAACTCCAAACGTGATTTCTTAAGCAATGACTTTTTCCGGCCACTCTTCCATAAAGCCCCACTCTGTGAAGTGTACGGCTTAAGGCCAATTTATGCTGACAACCCAGTCCTCACAGATAGCGTCGCAGACAGTGTCTGCGTAGCCCCCCCCACCTTCGCAGACGCTCTGCGCGCACCTCCCAAAAATTGTGACCACCGCAGAAGCCTCGCAGACAGCGCCGCAGACAAGAGGGCTCTGATTGGTCCGCTCTACATCCGCTGTACACGCACTTCTGCTTCCCTACTTTCCCGGTTTGGTTTGTTTTCACGATCGGCATTTTTAAAAACACGAGCGAAGATGGAGCAGCACGAAGAGCGGTTGATTGAGGAAGTACGTACATCTATACGACTCCAGTTCTAGTCATTATAAGTAACCGGAGGATAAACACTCCACTAACCACACCCACCAACTACTCCTAGTGACTTTGCGCCCCCTTGTGTTGTGCCGGTGAATAACATCGCGCACGCCTATTACTCCCCGCTCAGCGATAAATTACAGCTTTTCGCAGACAGTTATCTGCGAAAGCCTTGTCACAAGAGCATGCAGAGGCCTTTAGCGTGGCCCTATGGACAGATACTCCCATCTCCACTGTAGACCTTTGCAGCTCCTTCAGGGTTATCTTTGGTGACTTTGTTGCATCTCTGATTAATGACCTCCTTGCCCCGTCTGTGAGTTTTGGCGGGTGTGGCCTTCTCGTCAGGTTTGTTGTGGTGCCATATTCTTTCCATTTTGCAATAATGGATTTAATGGCGCGCCCTGGGATATTCAAAGTTTGGGACATTTTTTATGACCCAACCCTGATCTATACTTCTTCACAACTTTGTCTCTGACCTGTTTGGAGGCTCCTTGGGTTTAATGTTGCTTGCTTATTAGTGTTGCAGAGTCAGGATCCTTCCAGAACAGGTTAATTTATACAGACATCATGTAACAGATCATGTGGCACTGATTGCACACAGGTGGATCTTAACCAACTAATTATGTAACTCATGAATTATGTGACTCGTATTTAGGGTTTTCATACAAAAGGGGGTGAATACTTATGCACACTACAGATTTCTGTTTTTTCATCTTATTGTTTGTCACACAATACAAAAACAATGTGCACCGTTACAGTGGAAGGCATCTTGTGTAAATTAAATGGTGCTAACCCTCCAAAAATCCATTTTAATTTCAGCTTGCAATGCAACAAAACAGGACAAACACCAAGGGGGATGAATACTTTTGCAAGACGCTGTAGATCATTCAATTATTGTTATTGGGGTGGCACGGTGGTGTAGTGGTTAGCACTGTCGCCTCACAGCAAGCAGGTTCTGGGTTTGAGCTCAGTAACCGATGAGGGCCTTTCTGTGTGGAGTCTCCCCGTGTCTGTGTGGGTTTCCTCCGGGTGCTCCGGTTTCCTCCACAGTCTAAAGACATGCGGTTAGGTTAACATGGGGCAGCCTGGGGCTGAGGTTGGGCTGAAGTGCCCTTGAGCAAGGCACCTAACCCCCAACTGCTCCCTGGGTGCTATAGCATCGCTGCCCACTACTCTGGGTATGTGTGCGCACTCACTTGTGTGTGTGCACGCATGTGTTCACTGCTTCTGATGGGTTAAATGCAGAGGTTAAATTTCACTATGCTTTAGTCTGTGCTTGAGTGTACGTGTGAGGAATAAAGGCTTCTTCTTATCACCATTTGTATCATCAGCCAACTGAATCTTGTGTCCTTCAGAAATGAACAGGACTCTGCAGTCGTTTTACTCCGATAACTCCATCAAAGAAGAGTCCGTATAACTGAGCACAATACCCAGAACTAGCTTAATAAATATTAGGCCTGTTATATTACTGTCAGCAGTAGCAGGAGATGAAAGAGCAAACACCAGGTCTCACACAAAAAAAAATACAGGACTTTATTAACCCAATGCTGGAATAAGCAGCAGAACGGGGGGGGGGGGGGGGGGGGGGGGCACTCACAGAAAAGGTGGCCAAAACATCGGGGGGGAAAAAAGCAACGTGGAAACGGGTTGAGTGCTGGAACAAATACACAGTGCACATATGCAGGACTGGAGCTCATGAACGAGCACGCTGTGTTGGGAGCGGTGTGTGTCTGTGACAGGAGTCTGATGAGCATGGACTGGCTGCAGGTGTGCACAAGAGCACCCCCGTCACCTCAGCATATGTATACTTAAAAAACAGTCTGCATGTGCGGTCATGCTCTTTTGTCTCTGAACCAGGGCTGGGTTCAAAAGATCGATCCACGATCCGATATCGATTCACGTAAAAAAAATACGAGATCGATTCAAAAATGTGTGGATCGATCTCTTCCAGGTGGCTATAGGCACTATTTTCTCGACCGCGCAAGGACCGCTATAAAAAGCGGGTGCCGGCAAACGAAACCGAAACTTAAGAATGTGAGATGGCTGAAGCTGCGCAGCTAAAATCACCGCCTGGCCTGAAAGCTGATGTATGGCATTACTTTGGATTCAAACGTTACGAGTACAGAGACGAACTCGACAGAACAAAAGCAGTGTGCAAACTGTGCCACATAGAGGTAAAATATAGTGGCAATACAACCAAACTCCGCAACCACTTATCCAGGCACCACGCCAACACAGTTTCAGCTAAACCTGCGGCGAATCAAACTGCACTGGAGAAGGCATTTGGTGTTAAATTTCCTTCAAATTCTCAGCGTGCCTTGAGCATAACTGAGGGTGTCGGAATATTTATTAGTAAAGACTTACGCCCCTACAGTGTTGTAGAAAATGCTGGATTCAAACTACTGGTGAAGAGACTGGAACCACGCTATGTCCTGCCCAGTCGCAAACATTTGAGCGAAACTGTTATCCCAAAAATGTATGCGGAAACAAAAGACACACTTGCACATTCGCTGAAGTCTGCCGAGAGGGTGGCGTTGACCTGCAACTGCTGGACCTCAAGAAATACCGTGTCATCATATCTGACTATTACGTGTCATCACATTGACAAGGAATGAAGGCTAGTCTCAAGCGTTCTACAGACCAGAGCAGTTGAAACGAGCCACACTGCAAGTAACCTTGCTGATCTGCTCACCGAAGCCATACAGGGGTGGGAAATATCTGACAATTTTTTAATTTTCTTTGTGATCATTGTTGGTTAGTTCTGGTCATTGTTTTAATCCTGCAATGGGTATGTTAACCAACCAAAAGATGGCCACCAACTGTCATGGTTACACTCAGATTTATCAGTCAAGCATCATTTCTTACACAATTGCTGTGGTTGCTGAGGTGTTTTTTTTTTTTCTTTGTGGTCAGAAACCCTGCCATGGGTATGTTATTCAACCAAAAGAGGGCCACTGAATGTCATGGTTTTGATTTAGAATTCAAATAAGACCTGGATTTTTTTCATTCCAAAATAAATCCTTTAAATCCTTGACTCTTCTCTCTCTCTCTGTGTCCTTCTTACACATACACAGATACATGCACAAACACGTATGGGGCTGTTCCTGTCAATAGGGACAGTTTTTACTTTAAAGTGACAATCCAGCAATATCTAAGTAGATCGATATCGGATCAAATCGGATTGAATCGCGGATCGTGACCTTATGAATCGGAATCGAATCGATCCAGGAAATCTGGATCGATTCCCAGCCCTACTCTGAACATTATTTTTAAGAGTATAACATACCTTGTGATAAATATCTTAATCATGAAAATGTCAGAGAATACAGTGATAGCATTTTTAGGTCATATCAACTGAATTGTGTGTGTGTATACCTCAGTGAAGGGTTTAGTGATGTTGGCCTCCAGTTGCCAGTCAATGGTTCTCCAAACTTTCAGGCTGCGATCATCTGCCTGAGATGCTACATATTTCCCTACAGGATCCCACGATAATCCCTTTACCAGGCCCGAGTGAGCCGAGAGAGATGTCACCATCTCTATACACACACACACACACACACACAATTAATACACTCACTCTAACACCGTACCTCAGCTCCACGAGCACCCTACCCACTACCCTAGTGCCCCAACACCTCACTGACCTGGGAATTTGCGTGCGTTCCAGATCACGATGGTGTTGTCAACACTGCAGGAGGCGAGCCACACGTCATGAGGAGACCAGGCCACATCCATTACATCTGAAACAAACAAACACACACACACAAAACTAAAGATCATCAGTCAAAATGAACTCATTAAATTGATGGTATATATACACAAATCTCACACACACACCTCCTGTGTGGTTCCTCAGGATGGTAAAACACCTCCATTGCTCCACATTGGCCAGTTTACTGCTCGACCCAAACATTGTACTCGGACCTATAAACCTAAAAAAAAAAAAAAAAACACGTGTACACTAGAGTGTATAGTCTGTGTACTGTGTGTGTGTGTGTGTGTGTGTGTGTGTGTGTGTGTGTGTGAGAGAGAGAGAGAGAGAGAGAGAGAGAGAGAGAGAGAGAGAGAGAGAGAGAGACTCACGCTGCTTTCTTCCACACCATGATGAGTTTGTCGTCTCCTCCCGAGGCCAGATACAGACCGTTATTGGACCATCGCACACAGTTTACACATGCTGCAACACACACATACATACATCATACAGCTGTACCAAACTACCACACACACACACACACAGAGTTCCTCTGTACCCAAGTGGTTGTCCATCTGACACAGTAACTTGGGAACATTCTCGTTTTTCTCATCTTCCTCTTGCAGAACTGGAGCCATGTTCCAGATTACCACCTTCCCAGAATCCTCTCCTGTCAGTCACACACACACACAGTAAACATACTTGCTCCTAATACACTACAGTAGTGACGGCTCATTAGTTCATGTTCAATTCATGTTCAATAATAATAATAATAATAATAATGCTCCTCCATTCAGATAAGTTAATGAATAAATGATTAAATATAATGATCACATATTTAGTGATGTCTACTGAAAACTAAAAATAAATAACTGAATGTGAGTGCTCAGGGTTTTGCCTTGGCCTCCGGTGGCAAACTTCGTCCCATCTGGATGAATATCGACTGAAAATATCGGCTTTCCTGAAAAACAGGATGTTTATTTATTAATCCCAGAGAGAGAGAGAGAGAGAGAGAAAGAGAGAAAATATATCTCGTCATTATCTGTGTTGTGTTTACTCTCAGCTCATTACTGAACTCACTACTGCAGAATAAACACTTCAGCTTCACAACTCCATATTAAATACCACATTTCTGACATTTTCACACGCGGTGTATTGAATAAAATAAACATTTCAAATTGTAAATATGCATTTACTACAATCGCTGTCATTTGCGCGTGCGCAGTGACGTCATGCGGCGGTTAAACCGGTATCAATGTGAGTTTAGTAGACGCTCTTATCCAGAGCCGTGTACCGCACACCCAGGGCAGCAGTCGGGGGTTCGGTGCCTTACTTTAAGGGCACTTCAGCCATGCCTGCTGGTCCAGGGAATCGAACCGGCGACCTTATGGTCCCCAAGCTGCTTCTCTGACCTTTAGGCCATGGCTTCCCCGCGTTTGTGTACAGTGTGTGTGCCGGTGCAGGCTGAGGTGTGTTTGAGTCTGTGATTAGTGTTTAATAAGCGGGATGAGTGTCTTATTTAAAGAGCTATTGAAAGAGTTCTTGCTGAGGCAAATGATGTTACCATTGTGCGCCACCCAGCTCGGTTTGAGGAGCTTCATTTCAGCCCTTCCTTCCTTCCTCTCTCTCTCTCTCTCCTCCTGCCCGAGGAATAAACAGTGAAAATCCGCGCTGCTGCACCGCAGTAAACTCTCCGGTTTCGTCCCTCAGCCCTGCGAATCCGCGCTTTACTCAAAACTCCATCTTCATCGCTTTACGCTTTTGAAAGATAAAAGCGCCGCAACAACATCCACAGGAACACCGGAAGTGGGTCCGTCGCATCCCAGCGAACCCGGAAACAGATACCAAACATTCGTTCCGCCAGCGGTTTATCCGCTACGTTTGTTTTTTGGTTTGTAACTTTATGTAATATTACAGAACTCATTATCTGTAGCCGCTTTATCCTGTTCTACAGGGTCGCAGGCGAGCTGGATCCTATCCCAGCTGACTACGGGCGAAAGGCGGGGTTCACCCTGGACAAGTCGCCAGGTCATCACAGGGCTGACACATAGACACAGACAACCATTCACACTCACATTCACACCTACGCTCAATTTAGAGTCACCAGTTAACCTAACCTGCATGTCTTTGGACTGTGGGGGAAACCGGAGCACCCGGAGGAAACCCACGCGGACACGGGGAGAACATGCAAACTCCGCACAGAAAGGCCCTCGCCGGCCCCGGGGCTCGAACCCGGACCTTCTTGCTGTGAGGCGCCAGCGCTAACCACTACACCACCGTGCCACCCAATATTACAGAAAATAAGATAAGATTTGTTTATGTGGTGATGTTTATAGCAGTGCTGTTTTTTTTTTCATATTTGTGAAAAAAGTAACGAGGTTCCACGAATCTGTCTGTCTGTGCATTAGGTTTTTTTTTTACCTTCATACTTTTATCCACATTATTTTGCTGAACATTTCACTTCCTAAGTTGTGAATTATTCATGACTTAATTTTAGCAAATTTCTAACATAATAAATTAGTTTGCACATATTTAAGCATAAGATAAATAGATTATTTATTTCACTCCTGATGGGCAAGTGTTTGATGTTTTGGGCCTTTTTTTCTGTGGAGACTTTTTTTTATTATAAATACCATAAATTCCCATGTCTTTAAAAGTCATCCGTCCATTATCTACATCACTTATCCACAGTGGGTCATGCGGGAAGCTGGAGCCAATCCCAGCTGACTCCAGGTGAGAGGCGGGGTTCATCCTGGGCAGGTCACAAATCTGTCACGGGGTCACACAGAGATGAAGATCCATCACACTCATACTCACACCCCTATGGGATTTAGAGTAACCAGTTGACCGAATCCACGTTTTTGGACTGTGGGAGGAAACTGGAGCACCAGGAGGAAACTCCACACAGACACGAGGAGAACAGGCAAACTCCACACAGAGAGACCCCAGAACTTTCTTGCTGTGAGGGGACAGTGATACTGTACTGCACCACCGTGCTGCTGTCATTAATAGCTATTTTATTATTTGTCATGTCTCAGCACACAAGTTGTTCGTCTCACTATACATCAGGGAAAGAAAGACAGGATAAGCTGGAAGATTCATTAATCTTCTCCATTACATGAGCACACAGAAGAACCTTCCTTCAGTGACTATAACGCCTTAAGCCTCGGTCACAACCGGCCGTACGTGCTCCTACGGCCGGTCTACGTGCAAGAAACGCACGGAGGGCGCGCGTGTGACGTGCTGATTTTTGAGCCGTAGACTGGCCGCAGACCGGCCACAGAGGTTCTTTGTCATGTCAAACAAACTCTACGGGCGCTTACGTTTTTTTCAGGTTGCAAGACAAACTTACGGCCAACGTGCATCTTTCTCCACGAACAAAAAAAATGCAGTGATTTGGGAAATACCAAAAATCACACGGCCAAAAAATCGTACGTCCGGTTGTGACCTAGGCTATACTTTAAGCATGGAGAAATGTTCTTCATGGACTGTTATCAGGAACAGTGTTTTTCTGTTTCTAACTCTGAGTGCCTCTATTCTTATTTTATTAAAACCATGCTTTAAAACTGCCTCAAACTCTTGACTTTCTCCTTCACAAACCCTCATTATTATTATTCAAATCCAACAAGAGCCTCTTACATTGGCAGACATGTTGCATGTGTCATAGAAACTCTCTCAAGTAAGAATACTCCAAGGTCAAAGAGTTTGCAGAAAATATTGACTTTTATTAAATTGATAAAAGTTGACTTAGTCTGCAGAGTGATCCCTCTAATAATGACTCAGTTTCTCATTTTATACAGTTCTAAAACATTGTAGTTCACACCTATTTTGATATCATTAATAATCTCATTAGCTGACATTTCACATCAGACTTTGCCAGATTTCCACCAATATTTTCTATTGGATAGTACGTCTCTCATCATTCATACAATGGATCCATGAATATTCCAAGCCGTCAACAGGAGAACACTGATTTAACAGCACATGATTCATGATACTTGGTAAAAACATTTTTTTTAATCCCCTGCTGGCCAAAAGGCCCGACCGGGGATTAGGTCGTGGCGATTTCCGTCCATCTGTCCTTCCTTCTTTCCTTCCTTTCTTCCTTCCCGGGAAGGGTGCTCACCTTCCAAAATTAACTCCTCTCAAAATTTTTGGAGGAATTTCACGAAACTTGGCAGGATTCTTTGTTATATGTCGGTAATACACATATTGCAATTTCATTCAATTCAGTCGCCTTTTATCAGAGTTATGGCCTAGTTGCCAGTGGGGATATTGTGCTCTCAGAGTACTCTTGTTATCCAAAGCATTCTATTTAACTTTAAATTCTTTGACTTGTGAACTTTAATATAATCATTCTTAATTTATTACAACTACTTTAACACAGTCTTCTTCATTTATTCTTAATAAAATCAATATCATGAATTATAAATCAACTCGCACCTCTCAGACTTCTTATCAGTTGTGTTGAACAAACATTCCAGTACATGATGCATGATGAACAATACGTGATTTAGGATGACTTACAATACTTGATAAAATGTAATACTTTTGTGAATCACATGATTCAGAAGAAACACACAATTTAGAAAGAAATACGAGGAACCACCCAGAGTTATGCATTTCTCCCATCGTTTGATGCAGCTGTGGAGACCGTTTTTGTAGAACACCCCAGGTTGGTCCTCCAACCACGACGTGACTTCAGAAATCAAGGCTGCATCATCTGGGAAACGCTTTCCTTTCAAAAACAACTTCATGACTGGGAAGAGGTGAAAGTCAAAGGGTGCAAGGTCAGGAGAGTAGGGAGGATGGGGGAGGATTTCATAGCCACACTCCTGTGCTTCTGATCTGGCGACAAGCGAGTTGTGGACCGGAGCGTTGTTCTGCAGGAGGAGGATACCTTTGCTGATCTTGCCCCGCCTCTTGATTTTGATAGCTTCTCTTAATTTCCTTAAAAGTGAAGCATAATAGGCTCCTGTAATTGTGGTACCCTTTGCCAGGAAATCTGTCATCACTACTCCATCCTGGTCCCAGAAGACTGTGAGCATGACCTTGCCAGCGGAGGGCTGCACCCTTGCCTTCTTTGGAGGTGGTGAGTCCAAGTGCTTCCACTGCATTGACTGGGCTTTGGTCTCTGGATCATAGTGATGGACCCATGTTTCTTCCTGTGTAATCAGTCTTTTGAAAAACTTTGACTCATCTTCTTGGCACATCTCCAAATTCATCCTCGAGCACTCGACGCGTTCTCGCTTCTGGAAAGGTGTGAGCAACCTGGGAATCCATCTGGCAGACACCTTATGCATATGCAAATGGTCATGAATGATAGTTTCCACAGACCCTGTACTAATCTTGACCTCTTGGGCTATTTGGCGAATAGTAATGCGCCGATCTTCCAAAATGGCAGTCTCAACTTGACGGACAGATGCCTCATCAATGGCAGAAGGGGGGCGACCAGGTCTGGGAGCTGTTTCCACAGACTTCCGGCCATGTTTGAATTCACGATGCCAGCGTTTTACAAGGTCATATGATGGGGCATTATCACCATAAGTTTCTTTCATTTCATCAAAAGTCTCCTGTGGTGTGCGTCCTTTCAAATACAAAAAACAGATCACTGCGCGACACTCAACAGGCTCCATTTCACACCTGACTCAGTTCAAACACCTGTAAATCAGAAACCACAATTAGTTCAGAGCTGTAATTTGCCACATAACCCATAGAGATATAAATCATTGCACATGCAAAATTTCAGCTAGATCAGACAACTGGAAGTGGGTCAGGGGCATTACTTATTGAACGCCCCTCGTAGTTCACTTGATAAAATGCATGCATTATCATGCAGGACCGGCACAACACACAGTCAGAGTGATACATGGACAAGGCAAGGCAAGGCAAGTTTATTTCTATAGCACATTTCATACACAGTGGCAGTTCAATGTGCTTTACAGAAGTAAAAGCAGAACAGTAAACAATAGAAAATAAAATTATATAAAATAATTGGGGAAGAAAAATAATAAGAATTAAACAATAGTAGAAATAAAATAATAAAATGAAATAAAGTTCAAAAAAGGAATCAGCCTCGAGATTAATTATTATTATGGGTTTAACTCATAAAGCGCGCTCTTCCACGAGGATCACCAAAAATCGTCCCGCAGACAAAATCTACGAGGATCACATAAAGCGCGCTCTTCCACGAGCAGTGGTGTAGTGGGGATTTTTAAAGTGGGGGTACGCGATTCGTGACGTCATCGATTTGATATCATGTCAGAAGCGGTAGCCTTTGTTTGGTCGCCTATGGTTGGTATGAATGATTTGTATAAATGTTACGTTCTTTTAACAACACAAGAGGGCACAAGAAGACATTTTCTTCAGACATTTTTATGTGTGCAATTTTCATTCGTGTTTGTCAGTACAGCCCAACTGTTATGACGAAAAGCCGCGGTTTATTTTGTCTCCAATAAATATGCCGAAATGGCTAAAGAGGAACAAATTCGCCTTCTCCTTCCGAATGCATCGTCGTAGACAGCACCACTCTGCTGCTGGAACTCAACATAAACCTTGCATAGGTTTAACATGGACTATCAGGTGTGAAGCCAAAATATTGGAAATTATGATACACAAACACCTTTGTTCATGTTCGATTCATGTTCATTTGAGCCGAGCTGCATTCGGAATTCGATATTTTTACTAGCCTACTTACTGCCGTGGCAACAGCTACAGCATGTGTCCAGAAGTTCAAAAAAAAGTCACGTCACTCACTCACATCGCATACAAACCAGCAATGGGCTGAAATTTATTATAAAAGGCACCAATCGAATAAATCAAGCATTTAGTCTGGCGCGATTGAGGCACCTGCGTCTACAAAATACATGACATGCAGCCACTGGGTTAAGCCCTACCATGCACTCCTTCTTAAAGACTTGAGTATTTCTTTAAATTTATTGTCATTTCACATTTTTGGATGTACAACAAAACACTAAACAGGAAGGCCACAAAGATTATGAATTTCAAATCATATATATAATACAGTATGTGGTTTAATTATCCGCGTAAGGATGAGCAGGCAGGCGATTATATCAGTTCTGTTGCCCTCTCGGTGCTGCTACCATGAACGCCCGGAAATCACACACACGCGCGCACACACAGAGAGAGAGAGAGAGAGAGACTGTTATTATTAGGCTATTCAAAATCATAGCCCTATACTGAGCAAAAATCGCATTAGAACTTCAAAGATCATAAAGCATTAAACCGACAGATGGCGGAGTCAACCGTTTACATAATTCTAATATCTCGGCTGCGTTTAGAATGCATTCTACTTTGCGTCGCTACATTTTATGTCACGTTCGATTGGGGGGGCATTGATGATGAGCACAAAGGCATGTGTCACTTACTGTAGAGCGGATAAACTCAGGCCATTGAATGACAGTTGTTTTTTTTTTTTGAATCTCACCTCGGGAGAAGTGGGTGAACGGCGTACCCCCGCGTACCACGCCCACTACACCCCTGTCCACGAAGATCACCAAAAATCGTCCCGCAGACACAATCTACGAGGATCACCAAATAAAATCGTCCCGCAGACAAAATCTACGAGGATCACAGTAACAAAGAATTAAAGTAAAAGTAAAATCATTAAAATCCAAGATTAAAAAGAAATTAAAATAAAGTAAAATCATTAAAATCAAAATTAAAAGAAATTATGTTAAAGGAAATTAATTACTTAGGTAAAAATTAATCAAGTGAAAGCATCTGAAAACAGCTTTGTCTTGAGCCTGGATTTAAAACTAACAACAGTAGGAGCATTTTTGATCTCATCTGGAAGTTGGTTCCAAAGCTTAGCAGCATAGCAACTAAAGGCTGCTTCACCACACTTCGTTTTGACAGCTGGTATTACTAGCAAGTTTTTCTCCTGTGATCTTAGAGACCTAGTTGGTGCATATAATTGAAACATATCCAGTAGGTAGCTGGGTCCCATCCCATTTAATGTTTTAAACAGAAGAAGTAGTGCTTTAAAGTCAATTCTATAGCTCACTGGGAGCCAGTGCAGAGACCTTAGGATTGGAGTGATATGGACGACCCTTTTTGTTCTTGTAAGAACCCTTGCTGCTGCATTTTGGATTAGTTGAAGCTCTTTGATGGTCTTTTTTGGAAGACCTGTGAAAAGGCTATTGCAGTAATCAACCCTACTGGAGATGAAAGCATGAATAAGTTTTTCTAGATCATGTTTTGACATGACACCCCTGAGTTTAGAAATGTTTTTTAGGTGATAGAATGCAGACTTTTTTACCACTTTCATATGACTGTTGAAGTTAAGTTCGCTGTCAATAAGGACACCAAGGTTTTTGACAGTATCCTTTGCTTTAAGCCCCTTAGTTTCAAGAACAGTGGCAATCCTAAGCCTTTCCTCCTTTTTGCCAAATATAATTGCTTCAGTTTTATCTGTGTTCAGCTGAAGAAAATTGTGAGACATCCATTTGTTAATTTGGTCAATGCATCTATGAAGAGACTCAAGAGGCGCATAGTCATTAGGTGACATAGCTAAGTAAAGCTGAGTGTCATCTGCATAGCTGTGGAAGTTTATTGAGTTATTCTTAATAATTTGTCCAAGTGGGAGCATATAATGGTGATGATACACGGGGCAACTTTTTGGGCAATGTTGCCGAGCAATGTTGCTGGGCAATTGCGTTTTGACTCTTTTCTATTGAGATTGGGCAACATTGCTTCTTTCTGAATGGTTTTGATAATCTCTGGCAACTTTTTGAGATAAGCCAATCAGAACGCGAGTATCGAGTCATGTGACCTCCGGTGAGGTTCGGATCCGAAATTTCAAACAAATATGGCGGCTGCTCAGTGGAGTGAAGAGATGGAGAGACTCCTCATCTGTTTTTACGCCGGTAAGTTGTTATTTTAATATTCTATATGGAGGAATTTACCTCACCAAAGCTCTAAAAAACAACAGACAGCTTGATTAAATGGTCACAGCAAAAATTAAGACATCGATTTTTTTTTTTAGCTAACTGTAAACTGCCGTTGCTAACTGTTGTTGCCCTGAAAAGTTGCCCTGTGTCTCACCTAGTTGCCCGTTGCCAGCAACTTTGCTCGGCAACATTGCCCAAAAAGTTGCCCCGTGTATCATCACCATAAAGGTTGAATAGTAATGGTCCCAGGATTGAGCCCTGGGGAACCCCACAGTTCAAGGACACGGGTGATGAACTGTGGCCTCCAATGGCCACATAAAAAAATCTTTGTTGTAGGTAAGATTTTAACCAGTTGATTACTATACCAGTAAATCCAACCCAATGCTCCAGTCGATGTAACAGTATGGAATGATCTACCGTGTCAAATGCAGCACTTAAGTCTAAAAGCACCAAGACTGATGTTTTACCAGCATCAAAATTAAGACGTAGGTCATTCATGACTTTAGTAAGAGCTGTTTCAGTGCCATGATTGGCACGAAAACCTGACTGAACCTTATCAAAACATCTGCTTAATGTCAGGAAGGCAGTTAATTGATTAAAAACAATTTTTTCAATTATTTTACCAACGAATGGCAAATTGGATATGGGCCTGTAGTTGTTGAGTACTGAGACATCCAGGTTATTCTTTTTCAGTAGGGGTTTTACAACCGCTTTTTTCAGAGATGAGGGAAACATGCCAGTTTGTAAGGAGGTGTTGATAATCTGAAGTACCTCGTCTGATATTAGGTGAAGAACAGATTTGAAAAAGACTGTAGGTAAAATGTCCAGTTCAGATGTGGAGGAGCTGAGACTTTGTACTGTTTTTCTCAGAGTCTCAACATCAATTAAACTAAATGTTGACATTGTATTACGACCCCCTCTCTCTTTATCCAATGGTTCCAGATTTTGAAGTGTTTGCACCTGTGTGGCTATATTCATACGTATTTTATCAATCTTTCCTTTGAAAAAAGATGCAAAGTCGTTGCATGTGTTAACTGAGAGAAATTCAGAAGGCATTTGTTTTGATGGGTTTGTTAGCTTTTCAACTGTAGAAAATAGCACACGGACATTGTTGATATTCCTATTAATAATGTCAGCAAAAAAAGACTGTCTTGCTTTAGAAATTTCTAAGTTGTATTTACATAACATCCCTTTGTAGATTTGATAATGAATCTGGAGTTTAGATTTACGCCATTTTCTTTCAGACTTTCTACATTCCCTCTTTAACATTTTAACTGTTGGATTTAGTTTCCAGGGTGCTTTTCCTTTGTCTATGACTCTTTTGGTTTTTAAAGGAGCAATAGCATCCATAATATGATTCATTCTTGAATTAAAAATTTCCATTAGATCATCTGCACAATCTGAAGATTGACATGGGAGTTCTGAGAATGCCTGCTCAAAAAGAGCTGCTGTGCCATTGGTAATTACCCTCTTTTTTACAGTCACAGACATGTTTTGAAAGTGAGGGTAAATGGAAACATCAAAGAAAGCACAGAAATGATCAGATATACCCAGGTCCATGACACTAGTAGATACATTAAGACCCTTAGTGATGACAAGGTCGAGGGTGTGGCCATGGGAGTGTGTTGGCCCTTGTACATGTTGTGTTACGGTAGGTTGAAGGCATCAATCAGTGTAAGAAATTCATTTGCATATGTGTTATCTGGATTATCAACATGGAAATTAAAATCCCCAGAAATAATAAGATTGTCAAACTCTAAACAAATATTTGACAACAGTTCCCCAAACTCCTCTAGGAACAGTGGTGCAGAAAGTCTTGGTGGTCTGTAAATAGTCAACACTAATATGTTAGAAGAACATTTTAGGATTGCACTTAGGTATTTAAAAGATGTAAAATCACCAAGAGTTGTCTGTTTGTACTGAAAACATGCCTTGTATATATTTGCTATTCCTCCTCCCTGTTTATTGGCTCTTCCAACACTCATGAAATCAAAGAGTGGGAGAGTTGCTTCAATAAGAGTAATAGAGCTACTTGATTGTTCAAGCCAAGTTTCAGTAAGAAGCATAAAATCCAGTTTGTGTGTACCGATGAAGTCATTAATTAAAAAAGGCTTATTAAGTAATCTTACATTCTGAAGAGCTAGTTTTACAGTGAATGTGGGGATAATTTCCACAGAAGCGTTCTGTGGTTGTTTTGGAACTGGAAGGAGATTTGACGAGTTTACCCCATTGATAGGATGAATGAGAACACCTCTCCTTCTTGTTAGCACAGGAATAGAAAAGTACGTCGTGGGTCCCAGCTTATTTTCAAAACTACCATCTGGAACCAGATTATATCAGTTCGTTCCAACATGAAGGTCTTCACTGCTGCTGGTGAACTGTAGCTGTGCACAGGGTCCTTGAGTCTTATCTGTAATCACAGGGGGAGGTGGTGCCCTCTGTTTCTTGGGTGCTGTGGCAGTTGGATATATCATTAGAGATTTTGGGGTACACAAGGCCTGACCATGAGACAGCTCTGTGTACGGTACTTGATTTGAGTGTCCTCTTGGGCTTGCCAAAGACACTCGGCTTAAAGACAATAGTCTCTCCATTTTCTCAGGAAAACGCAGTCTGGGGGGTGAAGGAGATACAGAGGGGCTTGGGGTTACATCCACTGCTGTTGTTGGTGATTGCCTATTGCCAGTCTCAGGAGGTTGTGGTGATGCTTGTTTATCTGATTGTCTTTCTGATAGTTCTGCCAGCTTACCCGTTAGCTCAGATATCATGTTGCTAGCCTTGGAAAGTGACGGGGATGTGTGTGGTGATAGATCCACCCTCTGATCATTTTCCTGAACTGTATTGGGGGCAGATGAGTCAGCATGATCCTCTGTAGTTGCTGGGGGCTTAGTTGTCTTCGTTGGTGACAAGGAGTTTTGCTTGAATCCATCAGAGTGAGCGTTAGTCCCACTTCTTTCTGCCTGCAGATTTACTGCTTGAGTTTGAACCTCAACAGTGTGTTTCTGTACTGTTTTTGAGCCTTTGTTGATGTCCCTGGAAGGTTCAGTTTGTACCCAAACAGAGTTTGTATCAGTGTTGTTAGGTCCTTTCAGTGCAGCTACAGAGCGCTTATCAGAGAGTGTACCCAAGGTCGGCATGGAATGGTAGACAGAGTGTTGATAATGGTCTGCCAAGACTTTGGCACCAGTCCAGCTGAGTTCTGTGCTATTTGGGCTGAAAAAGGCTTTGCGTTTCCAGAAAAGGTTAAAGTTGTCAATAAAATTAATGCCAGAGGAAAAACATGTCTTTGCAAGCCAGGTGTTGAGACTGAGCAGTCGGGAAAACCCGTAATTGCCAATCGCAGATCCTGGTAATGGACCACTGATAAAAAAAGGCATTCCAAGTCCGTTTAGGGCAGAAAAAAGGTCTTTGAAAGATTTCCTCACAATGAGCTGTTCCCTGAAAACATCATTTGCTCCAACATGCACAATAATGCGTTTAATTGATTTGTAGTTTGACAGCATTTTTGAAGTGTTTGATTCAGAGTGAACATTACTGATACAGAACGGTCTCAGTGAAGCTCATTACAACAGCTGATAAAACTGCAGGTGCAGAAGTTAGAACATTATATGTTTTAAATAGGCCAGTGATTCAGCAGAAAACAACATTTCAGTGTAATCAATCTCAATTTCTTTATTGTATTTACTTGTTTACTGTAATTATGATCATTCATGAATTAATTTATTACTACTTTTAATAGAATCAACTTCATTTATTCTTTACTGAAAATCAACATAATTTGCTTTGAATCAATATATAATCAGCATAAGACAAATCAGTGTGTGTGTGTGATATTGCATCAGTGTATGTGTGTGTGTGGTTACATCAAAACACCAACACATGCGAGTCAGCTGAGTTGCCTCAGGCACACACACACACACACACACACACACACAGAGAAGTATTAAAACTGCTTCTCTTGCCAAGCCTTCACATGCTCGTCTGACTTCTGCCAAATCACAGAGACTGTTTCATGACTGAACGTGACAACTCAGCAGACGGGAGGATGGAGGTGAGCGTGTTCACATCATATAGTGCTAGATGGTGTGTGTGTTAAAATGTATGAAAGCTGATTCTAATACAGTTATAGATCATCACATATAAATAATTACGGGGGAAAAAAACTGTTTGAGCTTGTGCTTTTTTTAACAATTAAAGTTCTGCACGCGTATATATATATATATATATATATATATATATATATATATAGAGAGAGAGAGAGAGAGAGAGAGAGAGAGAGAGATCACGTGAATGTAGAGTTGTTAAACATCAATGAAGGACCTGTACAAGATGACTGAAAAAGACATTACAGAACATCAGCCTCTACTGAGAAAGCAACAAGAGATAAAGGTATAATAATAATAATAATAATAATAATAATAATAATGTATTGATGATGGGAGTTGTGTGTAATGTTTATATGTAGTATTAGAATGAGTGTGTTTCCTGATCATTTATAAGTTCAATAATTATAAATATACAGCAGGGTCCAAAAGTCTGAGAGCACGACTGAAAATGCCTCTGTTTTGTATTCTTTTCAAATTTAATACAACAATTATGTTATTCCAAATTAAATTATTGACAACAACTCGAGTGAAAAGTAGAATCTTAGAAATATTTACAAGATTTTCAGAGTTTCTTAGTGTTTCTTCATGTTTGCTCCACCCCCTTTCTTGGGCTGCACGGTGGTGTAGTGGTTAGCACTGTTGCTTCTCAGCAAGAAGGTCCGGGTTCGAGCCCCGTGGCCAGCGAGGGCCTTTCTGTGTGGAGTTTGCATATTCTCCTCATGTCTGTGTGGGTTTCCTCCGGGTGCTCCGGTTTCCCCCACAGTCCAAAGACATGCGGTTAGGTTAACATGGGGCAGCCTGGGGCTGAGGTTGGGCTGCAGTGCCCTTGAGCAAGGCACCTAACCCCCAACTGCCCCGTGGGTGCTGTAGCGTCGCTGCCCACTACTGTGTATGTGCGCTTATTGCTCACGTGTGTGTGCATGTGTGTGTTCACTGCTTCGGATGGGTTAAATGCAGAGATCAATTTCACTGTGCTTGAGTGTGATAAATAAAGTTTTTGTTCTTCTTTCTGCTTTAATGACAGTGTGCACTCTAGCTACATGGACTCCATATCACACATTTGCACTCACAGAAATATTTAACCCTAACTTTTAAGATTTATGTAATTTTATTAAATGACAAATTCCCATTCACTTTTTTTTAGATAATTTTAACACAAACATACCAAATAAACCTTACATGATTTATATTCATTAGTGTAATAAAGATTATATATTTTGAATGCATAATCCTCGGGTTTACGTATTTAATATTAATAAAGTATAACTACTCTAAATGAATAATAATGAGAGTAGTTATTTAAAATACATAAAGTATATTGTTTGAATTGCATAATAATCAGGTTACCTATAGGTTACCATAGCACAGAGGTGGGCAAACTACGGCCCGCGGGCCACATCCGGCCCGTTGGCGTTTTTAATCCGGCCCGCGGAAGACAATCATATAAACACGATTGAGCAGATCTATAAACTATAAGCGTCAGTGTTATCACGTAGACAGGTGTTCTAGAGATCCATCTTTCCAGTCAGTCATATTCACGCTGTTAGGACTAGGACTGTTTTGGCCTCTAGAGGCCGCTGTTATTTCCTTTTCATGTCGTGTTTATTTTGGCCTCTAGAGGCCGCCACTGTTCCTGTGTTTTGTGTTTGTGTTAATTGCCTAATTATCTTCACCTGTGTCCTTAATTAGTTTGTCTATTTATACCCCTGAGTTCAGTCCTCTTGTCACGGAGTCTTTGTGCTGTTATGTTTATCTCCAGTTTCCTTTGTACTGTGTTTTTTGATCTTCTTAGCTTTTGTATTTTTGCACTTTGCTTTTCTTTTGGATTATACTCTTTGGTTTTTTTTTTGTCTTTTGTTTTGCCCTGTATATAGTGTATATAGTTTAAATAAACCTTTTGATTCTTTTTCTACTTCCGCCTCACGCCTCTGCATTTGAGTCATCCCCCTGGTGGCCTAGTGGGGGTTTGCTGGATTATCACACCAACGAACCAGGTTCGAATCCCAGCAAAACCCTAACAGAAAGACTCCGTCATGACCGACTCAGCAGAGGCTGCTTCAACTGTCTACCCGGCCAACCTTCAGGGAATTATGGCAGCTTTGACACGCTTCGGAGCGACCATGGACGCTCATGGACGTACGCTCACCAGCCAACGTGAGGCCCTCGCTCGCCACGAGGAACTGCTTCAGCAAATTGGGAAAACCCTGGCACAGCTGACATCTCTGCCTGCATCTCCTGCTCCTGATCCAGTTCCTGCTCCTGATCCAGCTCCCACTCCTGCTCCAGTGCCTCCTGCAATGCTGCCTTCTTCACCTCGCGAACCCAGCCTTCCTGCACCACAGAGGTATGACGGCAAGCACAGTGAGTGCCGAGAGTTCCTTACCCAGTGTCAACTCACCTTTGAGCTTCAGCCTACCACCTACACTACGGATCGCCGCAAGATTGCCTTTGTGATCACCTTATTAGCTGGTAAGGCGCGAGCCTGGGCTACTGCTATCTGGCAAAGACAGGGACCTGAGTGCTTTGATTTCCAGCTGTTTTCTGAAGAGATGCTTCGGGTCTTCGATCAGGCAGACATCAGTACCGACGCAGCCCGAAAGCTCATGTCCATCCGGCAAGGAGGAAGCGTCGCAGATTACGCCATCTCGTTCCGAACACTCGCAGCAGTAAGTGGATGGAACGAGACTGCCCTGGTGTCAGCCTTCCACCATGGTCTGTCTGACCCCATCAAGGACGGTCTGGCCTCTATTGGATGCCCAAGTGACCTCGAAACCCTCATCTCACATGCTATTCGTCTGGACAACAGGATGAGAGAACGCCACCAAGCCTTGAGCCCCCCCAGCCTCCCTACCTCTACCTGGAGACCGTCTACCTCCTTCAGTGACTGTCCAGAACCCATGCAAGTGGGTCGTACTCGCCTCTCCGCATCTGAGAGGGAGCGCAGAAGGAGGGACAAGTGCTGCATCTACTGTGGCAAGCCTGGTCACTTCCGAGCATCATGTCCCGAACTCTTGGGAAAAGGACCGCCCCGTCCAACCGAGGGAGGGTTGTGACGGGGCCTACCCTCTCTCCCGGACTCCCTGGCCAAGGAATCTACATCCCGGTCTCCATCTCCTGGGGTGAGTCTGTCCACTCTTGTCAAGCTTTGATAGACTCAGGGGCGGCTGGGAACTTTATGGATATTCACTTCTCCCAAAGCATCAATATACCTACTGCACCTCTTGAAGTCCCTCTGTCTGTGTCTGCCCTCGATGGCCAAGCGTTAGGTGATGGTAGAGTCACTCAAGTTACTTCTCCAGTCTTCCTCCAGTCTCAAGGTCACAAGGAAGAAATATCCCTGCACCTAATTCCTTCACCTGAGTTCCCAGTTATTCTAGGCCTTCCTTGGCTTACTCGCCACAACCCTCGCATAGACTGGGTAACAAGCCAGGTTGTGGAATGGGGCCCTGCATGCCATGCCTCTTGTCTGCTCTCTAGCTCTCCTGTGTCTCCTGCCGAGCCCCCTGATCTCACCGAGTTATCTCAAGTTCCCACAGAGTACTGGGATCTCAAGGAGGTATTCAGCAAGAGCAGGGCCGCCGTTCTTCCTCCGCACCGGGCCTACGACTGTGCCATCGACTTGCTCCCTGGGACTACCCCTCCTCGTGGCAGACTGTTTTCACTCTCTCAGCCAGAACGCAAGGCCATGGAGGAATACCTCAAAGATGCCCTGGTCTCTGGGTTTATTCGACCCTCCACTTCACCTGCTGGAGCCGGCTTCTTCTTTGTCGGCAAGAAGGATGGGGGGCTCCGACCATGTATTGATTACAGGGGCCTGAATAAGATCACTGTGCGCAACCGATATCCCCTTCCGCTGATGTCCACAGCTTTCGACCTGCTCCAAGGCGCCACCGTCTTCACCAAGTTGGACCTACGGAACGCATACCACCTCATCCGTATCCGACAGGGAGACGAGTGGAAGACTGCCTTTAACACCCCGTCTGGGCACTACGAATACCAGGTGATGCCCTTCGGACTCACCAACGCACCAGCTGTTTTTCAGGCCCTAATCAACGACGTCTTAAGGGACATGATTAACCTATACGTTTTTGTCTACCTCGACGACATCCTTATCTTTTCCAAGACCGTGCAGGAGCACCGCCACCATGTCCGCCAGGTTCTCCAGAGGCTGCTACAGAACAATCTGTTCGCCAAGGCCCAGAAATGCGAATTTCATGTTCCCGAGGTCTCCTTTCTGGGATTTATTGTACGGACAGGCCAACTCCAAATGGACCCTGCCAAGACCCTGGCCGTCCGGGATTGGCCTACTCCCAAGTCCGTTAAGGAGGTTCAGCGGTTCTTAGGATTCGCTAACTTCTACCGCAAGTTCATCAGGAACTTCAGTTCTGTGGCAGCACCCATGTCAGACCTCACCAAAGGGACAGGTGGATCTTATGGCTGGTCTCCTCAGGCAGAAAAGGCGTTCAAAGACCTCAAGGACCGCTTCTGCACGGCACCCATTCTGGTTCTCCCGGACACCTCCCAACCATTCATCGTGGAGGTGGACGCCTCGGACAGTGGTGTCGGCGCGGTGCTCTCTCAACGTTCGGAAGGAAAGCTGCACCCCTGCGCTTACTTCTCCCACCGCCTGAGTCCTGCTGAGTCCCGGTACGATGTGGGGGATCGAGAACTGCTAGCGGTCAAACTGGCCCTTGAGGAGTGGAGGCACTGGCTGGAGGGAGCACAACATCCATTCCTGGTTTGGACTGACCACAAGAACCTGGAGTACCTCCAGCAAGCCAAGAGACTGAACCCTCGACAGGCTAGGTGGGCCCTGTTTTTCAGTCGGTTTGACTTCACCCTCTCATACCGCCCCGGCTCCAAGAACACCAAACCTGACGCACTGTCCAGACTGTTCTCTGCCACTAACAGGGAAAATGAAGTCGGGCCTATTATCCCTGTGTCCCGGATTGTGGCCCCTGTCCGCTGGGGTATTGAGGAGGCTGTCCGACGAGCCCAACGCCAGGACCCCGGTCCTGGGACGGGGCCACCAGGCCTCTTGTACGTCCCACATCAAGCCCGGGCCAAGGTTCTCCAGTGGGGTCACTCTTCCCCTCTCACCGCCCACCCGGGAGCTCGGAGGACCCTGGACTTCCTGAAAAGACGCTTCTGGTGGCCTAACATGGAGAAGGAAGTAAGGTCATTTGTCCTGTCCTGTGAGGTTTGCACCAGAACCAAGAACCCACGACAGCGTCCCCAGGGTCTCCTGCATCCTCTGACCATTCCCCGGCGTCCCTGGTCCCACGTGGCAGTCGACTTTATCACGGGTCTCCCTGAGTCACAAGGTAACACGGTCATTTTGGTCTTAGTTGACAGATTCTCCAAGGCCTGCCGCTTCATACCACTGTGCAAACTCCCCTCTGCTCTTGAAACTGCGAAACTTTTGTTTAATCATGTCTTCCGAGTCTTTGGTCTTCCACAGGACATCGTCTCAGACCGAGGGCCCCAGTTCTCCTCCCGAGTGTGGCACGGGTTCTGCAAGGTCATCGGAGCCACTGCCAGCCTCTCCTCTGGGTTTCACCCACAGTCCAATGGTCAGACGGAGAGGCTCAACCAGGACCTGGAAACCACCCTGCGAGGCCTGGCTATGGATAACCCGACATCGTGGAGCACCTGGCTGCCATGGGCGGAGTACGCCCACAACACCCTGCAGTCATCGGCCACCAAGCTGTCGCCATTCCAGTGCCAATTCGGGTTCCAGCCACCTCTGTTCCCGGACCAGGAGGAGGACGCGGGGGTGCCCTCGGTCAACCAATATGTGAGACGGTGTCGCAAGACCTGGAGCAAGGTCAGGAAGACCCTCATACAGACCTCCAGAACCAACCAGACTCAGGCCAACCGCCATAGAAGACCTGCACACGCTTTCCGCCCTGGGCAGCGTGTTTGGCTGTCCACTAAGGACCTTCCACTGCGGGTGGAGAACCGCAAGCTTGCTCCTCGCTACATTGGCCCCTTCAAGGTGGCGCGCAGGGTGAACCCTGTCTCCTACCGGCTCCAGTTGCCCCGGACTCTGAGGATCAACCCCACTTTCCATGTTTCCCTGTTACGGCCCGTACTGACGTCTACGTATGCCCCTGCCCCTAGGAACCCCCCACCCCCCCGCATCTTCCAGGGGCAGACTGTGTTCACTGTGAATCGCCTGCTTGACTCCCGCCGGGTCCGCGGCGGGTTGCAATATCTGGTGGACTGGGAGGGCTATGGTCCTGAGGAGCGCTGCTGGGTTCCTGCTCGGGATGTCCTTGATAAAGAACTATGTCGGGACTTCCATTCGGCCCATCCGGATCGCCCTGGGAACGTCAGGAGACGCTCCTAGAGGGGGGGGTCCTGTTAGGACTAGGACTGTTTTGGCCTCTAGAGGCCGCTGTTATTTCCTTTTCATGTCGTGTTTATTTTGGCCTCTAGAGGCCGCCACTGTTCCTGTGTTTTGTGTTTGTGTTAATTGCCTAATTATCTTCACCTGTGTCCTTAATTAGTTTGTCTATTTATACCCCTGAGTTCAGTCCTCTTGTCACGGAGTCTTTGTGCTGTTATGTTTATCTCCAGTTTCCTTTGTACTGTGTTTTTTGATCTTCTTAGCTTTTGTATTTTTGCACTTTGCTTTTCTTTTGGATTATACTCTTTGGTTTTTTTTTTGTCTTTTGTTTTGCCCTGTATATAGTGTATATAGTTTAAATAAACCTTTTGATTCTTTTTCTACTTCCGCCTCACGCCTCTGCATTTGAGTCATCCCCCTGGTGGCCTAGTGGGGGTTTGCTGGATTATCACACCAACGAACCAGGTTCGAATCCCAGCAAAACCCTAACACACGCGAGATTACATTTGCAGAGTGGTGCAGCGCGTGCCATGTTAGTCATTCTGGCGCCCGTGCCACTGATGATCTCGAGAACACAGGATAAAGCTTTACAATGAGTGACAACTAAATATTTTTTTGCTGAAGTCCGATCAAAGGCTGTATGCCTTATTTGCAAAGAAACCGTTGCAGTTTTAAAGGAATATAACATCAAACGGCACTTTTCCTCCAAGCATGCTAATTATGCTAACAACCAGTCAGCGCAAGCACGGACGAATACAGCACAGCGGTTGCTGAGTGAATGTGAGTATTAACACTTTCTCTTTTTAAAACTATGTTGGAGCTGTAATAAGATGTTAGTCACATGTTTACAGACAATAATAATATAAAAAGTATAACTCTTAGTAATTTTGGTTGTCGTGGGTGGCTGCTGTAGTGCTGGTGTTTGTTTTTAAGTAGCGTGTGCTTTTGGGTGTCGGCTCCGCCCCTCATTTATGTCCCTGTCTGCTATTATAGGTGTATTATGAGCAGCTGACCTTGCTTCTGCTTATATCTGTTCCTGGACTTTTGCCTGTGGAGGTTATTCTGATCTATGAGTGGCCTTTTGGAATATGAAAACCTGTTTGGAACCTGTGTTTTGATTTTTTGAGGACTGGAAATATTTCATTGAGTGACTTTGAACCTGAAAACCAGTTTGGAGTTTTTTGCTTTCTTGAGCCGTTTTGTTTGATTTTGTGGGCTGGATGGATCCAGTGCCAAACCACTGAACTGCAAACATGTTGGCATGGTGTGGTACCCAAACTGTTGAACTGCAAACATTTTGGCATGGTGTGGTACCTCTCCTACTAATGGTGGTTGGTTGTACTGGCAGGCTGGAAGTGGATGGTTAAAAAAAAACCACTCAGGTGTAAATCTACGAGTTCAGTGAAATGTACAAAAATGATATGTACTGATATGTAATTTAGTTCAATTTAATGATATGCAATTTAGTTGTATGTATAAAATGATGCAAATATACAAATACACTGGCATCCTACTCATCCTGGCAGCTCAAAGATGTAATTTAAGAATTAAGTGTGCTACTTTTCTTACTATCACGTGTGTGTGTGTGTGTGTATTACTTTTCTGGATGGATCCAGTGCCAATCTATTGAACTGCAAGCATTTTTCTGCTCTGCCTTTGTTGACTGAGAACTAAAATAAATGTCAATCTGATCTGCATTTGGGTCTCTGTCAGTGAAGGCCTTACAATAACACTAAAGCTTTTCCGGTTTATGTTCGATATGTATGAATTTGGTGTTGGCCCAGCCCGCCTGGCAAATTTCAAAAGTCAATGTGGCCCCTGAGCCAAAAAGTTTGCCCACCCCTGCCATAGCAGGACAGTAGGGATGCTTCTCATTATGCCAACTTCTTTCCTTTCCTCTCTCCTCACGCCTCGTTGTCGACCTGGGTAATGTCAGTTTCATATTGGACATTCATTTAACATTCAAAATAAAAACGTGATATATCCAGGGAAAAAATAAGTCTTGTGGAATGAGGGACATTTGTCTTTGTTTTCAAGGTTGGTTTGACAAGGCTTATCTTTGAATGTTAAATTAATGTCCAACATGAAACTGACTTTAACCAGAATTTACTGGAGTTTAGCTTCTTCTTTATGTCTTCTTCTTCTTCTATGTATCTTTGGCAGCCGGCTTCCAAAAAGTTGCGCTATTGCCCCCTATTGGACTAACAATGTTTCCGGTTTCCCCATTTCTTCTAATAACTTCTATGAAAACCAATCACATAAATTTTAAATAACAGAATCATGTTTGTTTTATACCTTTGATTATTTAAACCATATTTAATTATTAATTAATATACATTTTAGAATTGATTAAATTATGTAGATTATAATTAATTTTGAGGGCGGCACAGTGGTGTAGTGGTTAGCGCTGTCGCCTCACAGCAAGAAGGTCCTGGGTTCAAGCCCCGTGGCCGGCGAGGGCCTTTCTGTGCGGAGTTTGCATGTTCTCCCCGTGTCCGCGTGGGTTTCCTCCGGGTGCTCCGGTTTCCCCCACAGTCCAAAGACATGCAGGTTAGGTTAACTGGTGACTCTAAATTGACCGTAGGTGTGAATGTGAGTGTGAATGGTTGTCTGTGTCTACAGTGGTGCTTGAAAGTTTGTGAACCCTTTAGAATTTTCTATATTTCTGCATAAATATGACCTAAAACATCATCAGATTTTCACACAAGTCCTAAAAGTAGATAAAGAGAACCCAGTTAAACAAATGAGACAAAAATATTATACTTGGTCATTTATTTATTTAGGAAAATGATCCAATATCACATATCTGTGAGTGGCAAAAGTATGTGAACCTCTAGGATTAGCAGTTAATTAGGGGCCAAGCAGCGAAGCTGGCGAAGGCCCCTAATGAGTTTGTCGGTTTTCTTATAGTTATTATTAGGGGCCAAGCAGCGAAGCTGGCGAAGGCCCCTAATGAGTTTGTCGGTTTTCTTATTATTATTATTATTTTATTATTATTATTATTATTATTCAACTTTCTTCTCCTATGGGAAGTCAATGGCAGCCCATAGAACCACACATAGGAAAATGCTCAAATTTGGCACACACATTCGAGACAGTCTCAGCATTCCCCACAACAATTTTTAGGTCCCCAGCCCCAACCCTCTAGCGCCACCAGCAGGTCAAAGTTGCAGGTACATTTCTGCTTGTAACTTTTGAACCGTTGGTCCGATTTTCAAAAACTTGGTATCCCTGGAATCCTTGGGTCAAGACGAATCCAAAGCACCCCATGACGTCATTTTCCGCCCATATAGTTTTCCCGCCATTTTGAATTTTGTGAAAATCACTTAAAATGCTTCTCCTCCCTCAATTTTGGACCAATTTCTCCCAAACTTGGTAGATGGCAACTGTGGACTAAGCTGCACAAGAAACTTACCCGGTTTTTAGAAGTTCATAAGCGTTTGGCCGTGGCAGCCAATCAAAATTGGCGGCGCAGACGCCAAACAGGAAGTGTGCTCATATTTCGGCCGCCCTTTGGCGTATCTTAACGAAACTTGGTGACTTTATGCCACACCCCTCCATGAAGGACCCCAAAAAATTTGGAACAAATTGGCTGCTAGGGGGCGCTATAACTAGGAAAAAGGTCTTTTGGCTCATATCTCATGATGCGTTTTGGCTAGAAACAAAATTCCACTATGTCAGGAATCCTTGGCTCAAGCTGAATCCATTGGACTCTATGCCGTCATATTCTGACTTGAGGATTTTCCGCCATTTTGAATTTTGTGAAAATCAATTAAAATGGTACTCCTCCCTCAATTTTTGACCAATTTCTCCCAAACTTTGAAGATAGCATAATTGGACCAACCTGCACAAAATTTATACCCAGTATTTTGAATTTCATAAGCGTTTGGCCGTGGCAGCCAATCAAAATCGGCTGCACAGATGCAAAACAGGACGTGCGCTGATATC